>NC_056481.1:25300338-25400513 GCF_008729295.1 Plectropomus leopardus | reverse complement strand
GGTGCCAAATCTAAAAACTCTTAAATGGGACACTATGGAAGGCAATTGCATTTATTTTGGAGACTGTGAATATGAAGAATTTTCTAAAGCACCCCCCACCCCCACTGTGGCGAGTGGCCTTCATGAAGAGATCCTCTNTGTGTGTGTGTGTGTGTGTGTGTGTGTGTGTGTGTGTATAGAGAGAGATAGATAGATAGATAGATATTATTAAGATTAGATTTAAATCCCTCTTATAACAGTGCAAAATGCATGTTGTTATTTTAACAGTTTTGATTGGCAGTGGCAGGTGATGTCATGGTGGCCTTCCAATTGGGGTGCCAAATCTAAAAACTCTTAAATGGGACACTATGGAAGGCAATTGCATTTATTTTGTAGACTGTGAATATGAAGTAACATTACAGAAGACATAAAGTGAGAGCTTGTGCGATAAGCAGTGGAAGCTGTGGTATTCAGATAAGCCTCCTGTACCTGATGTTATATACAGTCGGGCTTCATATCATAAACCATCCGAGCCAAGGACACGTGATGGGACCCAGTGCCATACCAGAGAGATTTGCACAGAAGGGATGTGTGTTGGCCTTAGTTATGATAACCTTGTCATCACTTGTCAGGTCTGTAAACTTAATCACCATTTATATTCCATCCCGACCCAGGGGAAGCCGGGTCTTAATACAGATTTAGACCTTCAGTGATTCCTTATCTGCCCCGGTACAAACTAGTCCCCTGCTGTTCACTTGATTTGCCTTTTGTCTGAGAGCCCTCATGATATATAATAACCATAGTGTCTGACAGTAATTTATACAGGTGGTAGGCCATTCTGATAGACAATTGTGCCTTTCAGAATGACCTACTCCACATATAACTCTATTTATATAGGTTGGTAGGCCATTCTGATAGACATTTATACCTGACAGAATGACCAAAGCTACTGTTAAATATTAACTTTTTAGACTGTTCTTTTAAAATTCTACACATCAAACTTCTTCTAAATGCTGTACTATAAGTTTTGTCATCATCTGGAATAATGACATTTTTGACCGTTTTTACCTCTTGCTAAAGTATGACTTTTTTCAACATTTTAGTTGTTGACTTTTTAGACCATTTTCTTCCACATTCTATATTATAATGTTCTTCAAAATGATATACTATGACTTTTTTCCACACTTGGAAAGATGAATTTTTCTACCATTTTTCCACATGCTATAGTATGGCATTTTGCAACATACTATAGTATGACTTTTTTCAACATATAGGTGGTAGACCATTCTGATAGACATTTGTACCTATCAGAATGACCTACTCTACATTAATCTATCACAGGGAAGTGATCAGCTGCAAAGCATGTCCTAAAGGAGGTTTAAACTGATATCATGGGACTACTATAAAGAATAATAAAACACGCTCCATAAATTCAATGTTAAGTAGTGTGCTGTACCACAGAGACACATTAACTCCTTGTAGGAATATTATAAAGATATTAAAGAATATTGTTATTGGACTTATATGTGTGGGAAATCTTTTGTATTTTCACATTAATTGCAGGGGGGACATCAAATGAACCAGCATTCTAATATATAAATCTAATATAGAGCTCCAATCCTAAAAAATTTTTAAAAAATAGAGTGAAGGGACGGTGATTACCAAAACCCAAATCACTACCAGCTCTAGTCTGACAGGATAGCAGGATGGTGGTGTTGAGAAGGTAGTCATGGCAACAGGACATCTTTTACTCAAAATTGCACATGCTACACATGTGCACACAAAGATACACATCTTAAGTCTAAATTTAGTGTTTAATGGTGACAAAAAAACGACACATGCAGAGCAATTTTTGTGATGGAGAAAAATAAAGGGGAAATTACATAAACATTGTTATGCCACTCCTGACTCTTATCCACCTCAGAGTCGTTTGCATTTTGCTGATGGATGGGCTCATTTACATCACTCAAAAACAAGTTTGATTGTAAGCAAGTCTGTAACACTCTTAAACTCGATAATTCAGCCTGTTTATTCAGATCTCACAGTTCCACAGCAGCCGATTTAATACAGGCTTTTCAAAGTCGAACCAAAAGTTCACTTTACTTCATTTTTGTAAAAGGAAATTGTTACAGCTCGTTCTTTGTAAGTCTTTTAAACTGTGCAATCCTAGCAGAACTCTGCTTTTTGACTCACACGTTTAAAAAAAACAGTCCAAATCACAACACTGCTGATTCTGTTGCCTTCATTTGGCTGATTTACTGTCACTTTAAAAACAAAATAACAAAAACTTCCTCTGTCTAAGGTGAGGTCAAAGACTGTACTGACGCAGAGACAGAAAAGAAGAGACAAAAGACTCAGTCCAACCCCATTACTCTAACAGAAATATATTTTATTGATAATACAGCTGTATTCCTTATGCTGCCATTTTTCAAAAGAGTGCACTTGTGAGTAGGCGCAGGTATACGGTATTTGACAGTAGAAGTGTGTGGTGCGAACCCCTCCCCCACCCCAAACGTCAAGTCCCGTACTTACTTTCAGCTTTTCAAGCCAATAAATATTCAATAGAAATCCACAAATGTTTACATAAGTATTATTCTCACACCTGTTTCCCTTATTAAACAGAGAAATACAACTGAACAGCTTTTAAATTCAACTTTCTCTCAGTCACCAAAGCCTGACAATGCCTAATTGCCTCTTTAACTCATCATAAAACATTTCATTCAAACTCGACAGAAACAAAATAAAACTCACACAGACTGTCTTGGTCACACTAGCTAGTAATGTAGTTAGTAAGTCCACTGTTCAAGCAATCATCAGCTCCAGTTTGCTCGAAACAAATCCTTAATTCAGTTAGATATAAGAAACATGACGTTACTCCCCACACTCCCCCCTTCCCCTGTACCACCAGTAGAGACCGCAGACTGAGCTCTGTTGGTGCGTGCTGTGCACTACTACATGCAATGAGTTTGATATATATCTATATTTATATTATGATAAATAGAATTTCATTTTATAGAAAGGGGGATACCAAGTGATCCAGTTCCTACTGACAAGCACATAGCCATAGCATCATGTGACTTATAACAGGGTTACCATGGATCCTTAAAATGTCTTAAAGGGCATTAAATTCAGTATTCTAAAAATATGGCCTCAGTTGGTATAAGATACACTTAAAATAATCTTTCAAGTCTCAAAAATGCTCAGACCTGGAAAGTAGGATTTTATTATTTTTTTTCTGCCTTTGCATTGTAAAATCTGAAAGTAATTGGTAATGTCTATTTTTTTTTATTAAATAATTTAATAAATTCCTTTTCTTAAACTCATCATGATGGCAATCCAAGCTATGGAATCTCACATGCTGATTTATAAACATAAAATCGTCCAGAAAACAGGCCAGAAATGCCAGATATTTCCCTCTTCTGTTGGTAAACCAAACAGATACCTTAATGACAATTAGGGCTGCACCTAACGATTATTTTTTAATCAATTAATCTAGCAATTATTTTTTCAATTAATCAATTAAACTATCGATTATTTTTTTAATTGATCTAACTATTAGTTTTTTATTACTCAATAAATATGACAACGAACTTACTGAAAATAACATTTTGAAACTTGTCAGACACTGCAGGGCATTATTCTCCTCCCAAAAAATAGCCCAGTCTTAACTGGTAATCTGAGTTTTACAGTCTGATATAAAGTCTCTCCAAAATAAAATTAATGCAAGAGCTCGTTCCACTCAAGTAAAAGGAATGTAGTGCAATCTACATTTAGCAATCCAACAGCAAAATAAAAAAACAATGTAAAATTCAAGTCACTTAACAAAACAATTACTCTTTGTTACAGTAACAAATCTCAAACGTAGCAGTCCAACAAAAACATCTTACAGTAAATTAGTGCAATTTGAATAACACTATAAGTTTTCTCTAACAGAAAAAATTATAACTAGTACATTCTTTCTGCATCAAAATAGTCCAGCCTTAACTGGGCCTTAAGGCATACCTCTGCCTGCTGATATGAGTGCTGTATTTTCATATTTATAAGCACATATTCCACTCATTTATGAAGTTATACAAGCTCCTGCACAGCGGACAACCTTTGCCTTAATGCTGCAGGAACCCTATAAAAGCCAAGAAAGTGTTTCACTTGCAGTTTTGTGAAATGTGTCTTTTTCGAATTGCCTGAAATACCACCTCATGCTTGCATAAAAACTTTTTTGCAATAAATGGGAGTTTTTTCAAAGTTGACGTGTTTCCATTAGGCACATTGTATATTCGCAATTACATTTTACGCAGACTGAGGGTTAATGGAAACCCGCCCAGTGTCATCACCTAAAAGCCACAGCCCTTAGAGAACACTAGACCTGTCCTTTTTTGGTGATTACATTTTTGACCAAAAAAGTCTACAGTTCAAAACAAATAGCGAGAATATAGATTTTGATTTCGTAACATAACTGAATTTTAATATCAGTTGGACTTTAAAGTCATCTCTGGCTGTTCACGGCTCAACAGCCAGAGGAGTAAAGGAATTGTTGGAGTAAAAGACTCAATTCAGTCCCAGCTGAGCCGAGGTAGCCTCTCAACACCACACTGCCATCTCTTTTCTATCAGGGTCATTTTGAAAGTGCCACTGAAGCCTATCCTTATCTGGCAGCCCACATCAGTCTTTCTAGTTACACATCGCAGTCAGCCCAGCCAGGCAGAATAAAAAGACTTTTTTTTCACTCACCAGGACGGTGGTTGGTGACAGAAGGCATTATTTGCAAGCCAAAGAATCTTGTTCCTGTTGTTGATTTCCAGATGTCATACCTCTTATCATTTTGTACAAGCAAAAATTAGCTAATGAAATCCAGAGGGACAACAGCAACATTACCCATCTTAATGGCACCTGTATCCAAGTCTGTATTTGATAATCACCTCATTATCCTCTTATCAGTCAACATAAGAGTTCAGTGGAGTATATGAAATGTTTGAACTGATTTGTAACAGATTTTTTTCCCCTTATTTACCACCATTCATTGGCTAATGGCTGAATGGAGCAGCCAGTTGGGGTGATAGATCTTCCACTCCATCATGGGTAATGGGGTAGGCAGGAGGGAGTAAACAGGGGCTGAGGTAGAGGTAGCGCTGATAGAGAGCAACACTAGGGGCCAAGGTTGCATTCAATACCATTTATTTAAGTTTATATGAAGCGGAAATGTTGTGGGAAGGTGCTGGACAGGAGTCATTGACTCCTTCGGCTCTCGGTTTTCAATCACGGGGGTTAGGGTCAACAGAGACGGGGAACAGTGGGAGGGCTGTAATAATTCAAGTCAACATGCTTTAAGGGCCATAAAGACATGATGTGCAGTCAGACGCTATGATCCTTAAAGCCCCTTAATCAATATTTTTTATATTAACAGTGGATCAAATGTCTATGTGTATTGCAAAAGGATTTGCTCATAGTGATGAACTCAGAGAGAATTTTCACCCACTAGCCTCTCAGAGCTCATTCTTTTTCTTTTCTGGCCTGCTGTTGCTCAGCAATTACAGTTAGCAACTAGCTGTTGAACATAGAGTAGCATTTACCGTAGCATTTAGCAGCTCTCCAAAACAGGGGGACACAAGTACAACACTAAGGCTAAATCCCAATTCTCCCCAGGTGTCACGACCCCTAGCTTTTGAGTGCCCTCCAAAAAGTAGTGTTCCTTCAAAATGTAGTCAGGAAGAACTGGGCTGAAATCTTAATGTAGATAATGGAACACAACTCGTTACGTCATCAGCAACTGTTATGGAATATATGAAACAAAAGCACAGAGGAATTAAATCCTTTTGAAAAACCTTTACTAAGCATGAAACATTAGCCATTTTAATTAGTAAAAAAAAAAAATATATATTATCTATATATATATAAGGTACAGGGCAGATTATTTTTTAATCATAAACACATTTAAACATAGTTTAAAAACATGAAATTAATCTATGTCCTTGATCCTGCCACATCTTTGGAGTTGGAGGATGAATTGATTAAAATCACCAGCTACTATGAAAATTCCTTCCGGTTGCTTGGGCACATTGCTGCTGATGGCATCCTAACAATTACTGAAGGGCATTTTTTGGGTGTACTATCCCTTTTAAACTGATCAAAAAACAAATTAAGCAGTTTCAGCTTAAAAAACGGTGTATTTCTTACGTACTTTGGCATGTCATCATGGGCAGCTAGTCCAACACATGGTTATGTGAAGTCACCTTTTCTCGCCGATAACTTAACATCCAGATGTTCAGGTGGTTTCAACATAAGCTGAATTATCCAAAAAGGGTGTTTCCTCTTTAAACTTAAATTTAAACCACTAGAAACACTCAATAAAGCAGTTTCATTCCACAGACAGTGTAACTCTGGCACTGCTCATTGCAATTGGGCTTCTGACTACAGTGGCCAACATGAAAATGTGAACGGCTGCATCTGGAGCCAGTGTTTGGTGTGACCATTTGGGCTACTGTAGAAACATGACAGTGCAATATGTCCATCTCCATAAACTAGGGCCTGCTCCCTATGTAGCTATAAACAGCTCATTCTAATGTAGCAAAAACACAACAACTTTTATTTTCAGGTGATTATACACTAAAGAAAAATACGAATATCAGTTTCCATTTCTGCCATAAATCACCCTTAATCCTACACACTGGTCCTTTAGTGCTCTTGATATCGTGCAATGCTCCTTTTAAAAAAAAAAACCTGTATCTGCCTCTAATGCAAATGCTGCTGCTCCGCGTTACTGGATGTGTACATTTCTAATTGTTTACCAATGCAATCAGCAATGTACACATCCACATCTTATAAGGTGATAATAAGTGAGTGTTTTCAGCTTGCTCTGGCATTCTGCCTCCAAGTGAGCAAAGAGAAATCAATTAATGCAGCTTTAAAGCTGCATTGGAAGATAATCTTTTCAGAGATGCAGTGCTCATGAGTAATAACAACAGGCTTATTTTTACATATTTCCGCCAGCTTCCTCAAACCGTATATCATGCTCTGCCACAGGGCATTGATCACAACAACATTCTCCTTATCCCACCATGTGTTTGTGCCATCTTGTGTTTGTCCCTCTGTATGTCCCTGCGCCCCCCGTGGGTGTGTATGTGTCCGTGTGTGATTTTTTTTTCTCCCCCATGCTTTATCTTTCTGTGGCTCAGTTTACAGAGGCTCACTGGGGAGGTAGGCAGACCAGCGGAAAAGAGGCGATGATGAATGATACAACAAACACTCTCCCACTCCTTCCTCTTCCTCTCAATCTGTCCACCTTTTTTTTTCTTTCGCGCTGTCTTTTTATCTCCCTGTGAGGAAGAGGAAGCTTGTCTTCTTCCTGTTGCGTGTGGTGGATGTTGCCGTGTAGCCGCATAAAGCGAGGACACCATCCAGCAGCGGTGCAGCCAGACACGATGCTGCTGGCAGCCGGATAGAAAGAAGGCCTTACACATCACTTGAAGGGCCTGTCACTCTCTGCATGCATCTCAAGGACTGTGGGGAGCAGGCCACTTCATGTCCAAGGAGTTGTGGTGTCTGATTTGAATAGAGCCCTCTGAATGACACTCTGTCTGCTGAAGGCGAGCCAGAGATTGACACATAACAACCAGTGTGGCAGCCATAAAATGATTGGGGAATGCATCTGTCCTCAGCTGGAGCGTGTGCATGTAAAATGCATGCAACTTTCTACTTATTTCCATTTTATTTGTGTGTGGGATTAGGAAACTGAGCTTTTAGTGCAGGGATATTCAACCTGATCTGCTTAGGGGCAATGCATTTTTGTAAGATTTAAGGACGTTTCTAGTGTTTTGGAATGTTTCTTGGATTTTTGGACATTTCTTGGATTTTAGCAGATTTTAAGACATTACTATTTTTTAGGAAATTTCTTGGATTTAGAGCATTTGTAGGATTTTCTGACATTTTTAGGATTTTAGGCGTTTCTAGGGTTTTAGGATACTTCTTGGATTTTAGGACTTTTCTAGGATATTTGTACATTTCTATGATTTTAGGATATTTTCAGGATTTTAGGATATTTTCAAGGATTTTATGATGTTTTAAAACATTTTTCAGAATTTTGGATGTTTCTAGAATTAAAGGCGGTTTCTAGGATTTCAGGACATTTCTAGAATTTTAGGACATTTGTAGTATTTTAGGACATTGGGGACTTAGGTAGGACCTCTCTCAGGGGATCCTCTGCTGTTTTATGCACTCTGGCACCTTATGTATATTAAAAGTACAAAAACAATTCTCAGTGTGAATCACTTTATTGTGAAATAGAAAATGGCAGGGGGGCCCCGGGCACTCCATCAGGGGCCAGATTTTGCCCGCAGGCTGTAAGTTGGCTATTACTGTTCTGCGGTGTCTGAACCAAGCCCCGAGGAAGTGCACCACGCTCTGATGGTGGCCGAAAGTAGAATTACAGCATCACGTGATGCACACTGGCCCAGAAAGACTTTTCCCCATTTGTTAACATTGGAAAGAGACCTCCTTAAATCACTGGATAATTTTTTTTGAGACATGTTGATTTGTCAGAACGCATTTTTAAATAGCCATTATTTAAAATATTAAGCCCTAAAGACGTAAAATGCGCTATTTTTCGAATATAGAGGTATTTCTCCAGACACAAAATGAACATGCATCGGACCCGGGGGACTCCACCATGTGTATGCACATGTAACTCTCGGAGTCCCTGACACAACACAGGCTTCATGCCGGCCGTAGTAATGGATATTTTTGAATCATAATTATCATTTTTACCATTTTACAACACATCCATACGCTGTTGGCTGTAAAGCTGTAATATGGACGTCTTACCGTGTCTGTATCAGAGGCCGTATATACAGTCTACGGTCTGTATTCAAACTACCGGTTATCAGTGAGCAGGCACCACCTTTTATTATATATTTGAGGGCACAACACATTTTAATTCTGTTAATTTAATTTCTCTGGTCGTGATTACGAATATGATTCCCTGATAAGTTGCATGTGTGTGTGTGTGTGTTTGTGTGTGTATAGAGAGATAAATATTATCTGATTATCATGTAAATATTAAAACCGACAGCACCGCTGTCATTATACCGCCGATTAGCTGCTGTTGCTGATAAACTAAACTACTATGAGAGGAATGCTCGTGAACGAGCGCTGTTCGCTTCGAGCACTTGGGTAACTTGTGTGAGCGAGCCAGTGAGTCGGAGTCAATGCTCGGGTACACTCAGGTGCGCTCGGCCGCTTTGGCTGTCGTTAATCACTTCTACGCATGCTCTATGGGCCAGTAGATTTGCGTATTTTACACTGAGCAGCTCTTATGGGAATGAACGAGGCCCTGCCCCCACGGCTGTATCCAGATTTATAATAGATCCATGGTCTGAACTCCCTGGGAATGTTTTTTTCAACTCCTGTATCAAAGGCTATTCCCAATTTGTTCCTGTGGTTCAAGCAACCGGGACGGCAGCTGAGTGGAATGTTAATAAAAAAAGATGGCCCTGCGGGAGCGCCCGAGCCGCTGTCATTACCAGTGTGGGGAGAATACTGAGTGAGGGTGCTGAGGCTGCAGACAGTTGAGGGGTGGGGTGGTAGGTGTCCGGTTTGATTCTTCCACTTGCCTCTTCAGGGATGTGCCCACACCCCGGAGAGACACTCTGTTTGTGTATTTTTGATGAGCTAAAAAGTTGTGTTTCTCCACCGGGGGCTCACATTGTGATTTGTGGAGCTGCGTGGAATAAACAAGCATAAGAGCACCTGACAGCATGCTGATGAAGAATGAGGAGACGACCACTCTGATTTGTGGGACAGGAGATCAATGAAAATTTGATAGGTGCAGTTTGTAGCTCCAGGTCTCTGAGGCGGGACGCGTGGATGCTTACAGATCTGCTGTTCCAAGGGCAGATTTAAGATCCACCCCCCTCTTCTGTTAAGTGCCTCAGGGCGACTTCCATCATGTCTTTCCAACAGTTCTGCTCCTGGTGTTTTAAAAGCTAATGGTGAAAGCTCAGCTGTTAACACTCTGCTCATGACTCCTTCAACAACAGAAAAGAAAAAAAGAAAGGAATGAATGAGGGAAGAGAAGGAAGACGAATAGCGAGACACTAGAAAGGTGGTGACATCTGCCTGTAACTGAATACCTGATGGCTGCTTATTGTTGTTGTTGTTTTCTTCAGTTTGGCATTTCACAACCTACCATTAGCATTAGCATGTTATATCTTACCACTCTGTGGAAGCTTTCGTTTTTTCAGAAGTTGATTGCTGGAGTCTTTTTTTGCAGATCGTATTGACTTGGCCTGTATCATCAATAGGCTGTTCAAAATGTTGAGATACTGACTCATTATTGGAGATACAAAGTCATTATTGTGGGAACATTTCTCATTATCTTCCAATATTAAGTCATTATTTTGAGATAGTAAGCCTTAACAAAAAATCTCATTATCTTGAAATCTTGTCATTATTTTGAAATACTAAGTCATTATTTTTAAAACGGTCTATTATTTTGAGGTACTGACTAAATATTTTGAGATACCAAGTCGTTATAGAAATATTAAGTCTTTCTTTGAAAAACATTTATTATTTTGAGTTACAAAGTCATTGTGAAACATTGCTCATTCTCTTGAGACATTATTTGAAATGTTTCTTATTATTTTGAAATACTATGTCATTATTTTTGAAATAACTCATTTTGAAAATGTTTCTCATTATTTGAGACACTAAAAGTTTCCTAATATTTTTAGATACTTACTCAATAATTTGAGAGGGTTTCTCTTTTCTTTTGGGAGCATTAAGTTTGTTTTCAGATATGAAGTTGTTATTTTGAGAAGGTTCCCCATTATAATGGCTTAAAGGACTTTTTTCATCACACTGACAAAATTGGCAGGATTGGTCTTTCATACAAGGACTATAAAGAAAAGCTTTGTGTGAAAAAAAACCCGCCAAGCTGGAGAAGCTTTCTGCCATACTGCTGAGATATCAGTCCAATGAAGTGTGTGTGTGTGTGCATGCGCGCGTGTGTGTGTGTAGCATGTGTGGGAGTGTTACTTGGCTTTTTTGCTTCCATAATGGGGGCTCTGGTTAAAATTTGGGTTTAGGATTAAGATTAGAATTAGGGATGTAATCCCTTTAATTGTAATAAATGCCAGAACTGTGGAGCAGCTAAGCTTATGTTTAGGCTTAAGCTTGTAAAGGGACTTGTTGAGGTTTGGATGAAAGGGTAATTTTCCACAGTCACACAGAAGACAAACTGAAATGTTAAAATATCAAGCATGCTGCGCACCTGGCCACAGTCATGTCACAGCTAATTTAGGCGTCCATTGTAAAATATCTAGCATGACATCATTGATTTAAGCACGACAGAGGTTTGGGAATCAATTTATCGAAAAGAGGGCAGAATAAAAGGTGACACCCTCCTTTATTTTTCCTTTTAAGATTTGTCTTTAGCACGCATTCACAAAGCAGACACTCAAACACAATGACTTCCTGTGCATGCACACTGAGGCAGCCCAATCCCCTTGATAGGCTGACATTATATCACACTTCATGATCATACATTTTAATAGAGCAGCCAGCAGGGTTGAAGAACCTGTTTCACCTTAATCCATGCTGACACCCCCTCCTTATTCCACACCGCAACCTCCAAACATGAATGAGCCTCTCTTCATTGCTCTCCACGGTGAAAAAAGCCAGGCAAGCCGAGAGATATTAGACATCCTGCGTCGAAATGAAACACAAGCTGACACGCCCTTCACTTTGAAATCTTATCTTAGCATATAGAAAATCCTCCCAAACTTATCTAAGCCATTTATCAAAATCTTCAGCAGCTTTCTCTGTGCATATTTATCTTTGCCCGTCCTTTAGTTTACAGGATACATTTTCTGCCTGCCTGATAATTTATCCAGCCTCCAAAATCCTGACACACAGTGATGTTTTTCTATCTCCCCATCTCACCATTCTAAACCAGTAGCTTTTGTGTGCGGCACAAGTCTGCCCCCTAGTGACTCAGTATCACCACGACTGTGAAGCTGACAGTCATTCATACAGTTCAATTCACCATACGTCTGAACATGATTGAGTAGATTAATTTACACCTTCATCTAATTAGTCAGTATGTTTTTCATGTTCGGCAACATTTATTCACACAGAGATTTAAGGCTTGAAAGCTGTCAGGAGACAACAGGAAATAACATACTGTGAATATATGATTCACAGAGCATTTAGGCATATCATGTCTGAATGTGAAACAGTTTTATACATTGCATATTCTGCTAATTAAACATCATCAGGGGTTTCACAGAAACTAGGCTGGATTTCTAACCAGGCAAAGCAGAGAACTGCCCCGGGGCCTTAAGACCCTCAGGGGGCCTAAAGGCTCCAGGTTTGCCATGTGGCAATTAGTTTGTGGGAATCTGTTTCATTTTGTTTGTTTGTTAATACTGTATCCACCTCTAAAGCTCAATGTAGACCAAGATGATGGAGGCCTTAAAGGAACACTTCACCCTCTAAATGATCATGTGCATATTAATCACACACCCTGTGGTAGGTCCATGTTTAACAACAGCAGAAATATGTAAAAACATCAACTTACTACCACTCACAAAATTCATGCAGTATAATCCAAGTCTCATTTATCCAGTCTTACACTCAGTACTTCCAAAACACACACATTTTCATTAAAACCTTCATATTTATAAGTGCACTGAGTGTTAAACTATGGTGTCTTCAAAGACAGACCAATGAAAAAAATATTCATTTTACTTCACTGAACACAGAAGCTGCTGGTCTACTACTGCCTCCCTTTGCATTATTGTGTGGTCTTGGTGCATCTGATCCAAAGATACTCTTAAACAGAAGATATCTCATTACAAGTTGTACCAATGATACAAAATGGTATTTACCTGTGGTCTCTTAAGTGGGCTTGGCCATCTCTCCTGCACATACCCCCACCTCTTTTGGAGTGTAGTAAATGTTGTGAAGATGGATGAAATATGATTTAAAACACTATATACAGTCTAAATGTAATATTTGTTCCTTATTTTGCCACTCTAGCTTAATTTCTGATAGCAACCGACATCAGTTGTTCCAAGATCGAGATGTCATCATACTCTCTGGTGAGAGAATGTTGCAAAAGCACGCATGTCTTAAGCAAGTTTAATATAATTTTATTTTTTTCGTCTGAAAAATGCCATTTCAGTGTCAGAATGTTTAGAGGGCTTGGGGCTTGTGACAAATGGTTCCAATGCTGAGTTCAATGACTATGGGACAAAAGGAATAGTCATAATGTGTAGCATAGTTAAATTTAATGTAATTTCTGAATAGTATGTATTTATCGGAAATGCATGTACTGAACCTTTGATGGGATACACCAAATTTGGATGGTAGTTATGTGAGAGTTTGTAAATTGATGTTTTAATATAGTTTTGCTGTTGTTAAAGGTGGACCCCATTTACTCCAAATCATCGAGAATTTTCTCTTTTTTTTTGGATTCTAAGTTTACCAAAAAGGCATTTGAGAACAGTTTACTATAAGAATTCAGCATAACACAGGGTGAGCAATTGCTATAAAATGGTCAACTTGTGGGTGGAGTATTTCTTTAAAATTTCAGAGCACTGTCACTTTTATCTGCTTTTGAATTCTTTTTTCACTGTGGAGGCACGTAAAGAAAAAGTTTTCTTGTAGAATTTGACATAACACAAGGTGAATAAATTATACTCAATTGATCATTTTGGGTATTAAGTAAAAAGGTAAAAAAAAAAAAAAACATGAATGAATCAGCAAACACAGTAAAACATTGCCTATCTTGAGGCCCCATATCATATTAAAATGTAGTTTTAAGGCATATATTGTTTCGGTTGATATTGTGCTTGCATGGTACACATTCCTACATAAATTTGTATTTAATCAAGTTACCATCAAGACATAGTAATGTCCAGCTAAAGCCTTTTTCAGGCATGAAATACATGACTCTGCTGGCTTCATCTGTCTGTTTAAGTGAAGACACCATAATGCTCCCTGGGCTTCTTTCAGACACGACAGGACATTTACAGCCAGAGATAAAATTCTAGCGTCATATTGGTGCATGAGAGAGAGCAGCGGTTCCACTGGATTATGAGATTATTAGAGTCATGTCAGCTCTCTTAAAAGCTGCATCAGTGATGAAGTCTCAAACTTATTTTGCAGTTGGAGCCTTAATAATGACCATGGCGAGCACAGGGGACACTTGCTGCTGTTACCCACAGTAATAAATGTTCTAATCAGTTTCATCATTTAACAATTAAATAGTGATCCTGCTCTCATACAATGACAAGACCTTCAGTTGGGACTCATTTCATTCTCATTATCTCTATATGTAATGTGTTTCGCTGGATATTCATCTATTCATCCATGCTGTCAGTATGAATGAAGCTTGAACATATAGAGGTAGTGCAGTTCTGAATATTATTGTGTTTTATTTTTATTGTCTGATCTGACATGAGAAGAATCTCCTCTGCAAATTAGAATCGGCTCATTCCCGGTACTTTTTGGTATGTTGAACCAATTTAACTGTCTTAATGCCATGTTTCTTATCCAAAGCCATTCTGTTCTGTGCCTTTTTAATGTCGTCTTTCTGTTTGTGTTTTGGGGGGTGGGGGGGTAGGAAAGTTGGGGGGTTGGTTCATGTGTTTATAGGTTTTTTATGTTTTTAACTTGTAAAGCACTTTGTGCTACATTAAATGTATGAAAAGTGCTCTATAAATAAAGTTTGATTTGCTTTGCTTTGATTTATGCAGAAAAGATTATCTATTTATGTCTCTACAAATTTTACCTTGGGCTATTACAGCCTAAAGGTTGCAGTTCTAAATCTTCTCCTGTGTGCCAAGCATGTAGAACTGTGCAGACTCCTCGTTTTATTGTATAAAGCACTTTATATTACAGTTTTGCTTACATGAAAAGTGCTTTTCAAATTAAGTCTGATTGATTGATTGATTGATTTTTGAAATGTTACAATCACGTGACCAATGCACTGATGGAAGTAAACAAGTAAGCACTCCCAAGTGGTAATTAAGCAAGGTGGTCCCGGGACTTTCATCTGGGACTTTCCTGCTAAGACACGTGTTCATGACAATGTGAACCTTGATTGAACTTTGAGTCATTTTAAGGTACGTCCTCACCATGATTCTTTTCCTAAACCTTACCACAGTAGCAATTATTGCCTAAACTTAACCTCCATAACTGTACGTTAATTTAATAATTGTATGTTAAGGGCATAACATTCTTCGTGGGATACTACTTTACATGATACTATAGGAACTGCTGTGCATGCATTTGCGTAGGATATCTTATGAACCATTCTGTGAGAATACGTTGTGTAAGCAAGGAGCTCTGTGGGGACTGACTCACTTTTGGAGCCAGCCTCAAGTGGCCAGGACCTGCAGGTTTTGGCATTTCTGCATTGGCTTCATTTTTCAGCCCGACAAGGTTTCTGCTCTGTTGGAAGATTAATGTAAAAGTGACTTGGTAACCGTATCAATTTTAGATAAGGACAAAAAGCTTAAAATTTGGATGGACATTAGTTTACTTGTGCTGGGTTTAGATGCCTTTCACAAGTATGAAGTAAATCATAGAAAGAAATGTCCTCCAAACTACAAGAAGTAAGTAGATTTTTTTTTCTAAAGCTAGGGGAAAATGTCCATTGAACTATATTAATAATGATAACAATTATGCATTTAAATTTATGTTACAGAATTATTATTGTTTCTGAAACACTTTTTTCAGGTCGATTCATGATTTATTTTTTGGTTTTTTTTTTACTTTCCCTTTTTTTATTTTGCTAATTTTCAGGTAATTTTGTTTTATTTTTTAAACTATTTTTGTGCTATTGTGAGTCATTTCTTCTTAAGTTGCTCATTGCCTTGTTACCATGTTTTTGAAAAAGAAATAAATCCTCTAAGTGTAGCCTTATCGCTAACTGTGGTGTAGCCGTACATAAATGCCACGTTTGCATGTTTTCGTGTGCGATCATCAGACAGGATCTTGAAGTGACAAAGCGTCTAGATAAACAGTCAGTGTCATGTGATGCTGTAAAGCTTCTCAGATTTCTCCATTTCTAACATGAAACGTTTCTACCTTTTGAGTTGAGGTCAAACAGACGGGGGGGGTGGCAGAGGGAAATAACATTTAAGACATTTACACACATCTCCTACTTTTACTTTTGAAAAACCAATTTTTCTGTTTTTGCTCCACCCCACTGGTATCCTTGAAGTCTCCCCCACCTCAAAGCAAACAAGAAAAGGTGGGCAGCACAGGCGTGTCCTGAGGTGGAGCGCAGCCGTGTATCTTTCACCGTAATTGCCAAGTTCTGTGACCTGAACTCAGGGTGTCCTAAGAAAGAGTGCTACTGCTCCTGCACGACTACATGGGCTTAAAGTTACTGAATCATGTAATTTAACAATAGCTTTGGGGCAATGATGCCAGAACCAATTATAGACTCACAGTTGCCATACACAGCTGATGTTACTGTACACTCTACAGCAGTGCCTCGTAAAGTCAGGTGTGGAGAGTTTTGCCCTCACCTTCCCCCAGCATTGTTTAGTCATGATAGTTTTAGTTTGTTAGTGCCCCAAGCTTTTGAACAAACCACCAGAAATAATAAACATGGTCGAATATTAATTTTGTTGGAGAATGTGTCCTAATTAAACCTTTTGAAACTTGAGCAAATTGGCTTGATTTTCTTTCTTTAAAAAAACATGAGGCAATGAACAATAAATGAAGAAATTACACTAAAGTAGCAAGAAATTAGTAAAAAGTACTGGAAAATTATCTGAAAATTATTATTTTAAAAAGGAGAAAAAAAAGAAATGTAATAAAAACAAACAGCAACAGGAAATGGCCTGGAAAAAGTGAATTAAAATGATAATTCTGTAATGTGATTTTAAATATGTAATTATGATAATTATAGTATTTTTCCCTAGCATTTTTCTTGTTTACCTTGACATCTTCTGCTAGCTCTTTTTAAAACCATTTTCTAAATCTACTAATTTCTTGCAATTTGTGGAGCAATTCTTAACCAAGTTTATCGCCTTTTTCCCCATGTTTTTGAAAGATATTGTATCAATAAGGTTTAAAGGTTTAAATACTTGTACGAACCATCTGAAAGCAGAAAAGAAGAAAAGATTTCAAAGGGTTAAATAAGTTTCTATACTTGTCTGTATGCTGTTTCTAAAGATACATTTTATGTGTTTTTACTGAAATTTGTTGTATCAATTGTATAGAGCGCTGCAGTAATAAGTAAGTTTTATTCTAGAACATAATTTTAAATATGTAATTAAGAGAATTAAAGATATTTTCCTTGTTTTTTGATAATATCTAATAATCTCTCCCAGCTAATATTTGGATAATTTGTTTGTCACTTTTACTTTCCCGTGTTCCTGAAAGAAATCAAACCAATTTTCTCAGGTTTCAGAGGTTTAAATACTCGTTAAAGGCGTCTGTATGCAGCACGAGAATACTGATGCCGATCCAGGTGTTTAAGAGTTAACACAATGTACAGAGGAAAATCTACTTTTAAAGATCAGTGGGAACAAACGCTACCAAAGGGGAGTTCAGTGTGGTATTGAGGGTCTGTGATTAGAATTTCTTTTAACTCGTCATCGCTCTCGGCTGTATTTTTTCAGTACGAGTGAGCCTGAGACGTGTTGTATTCATTTCCCAGCTTACTGTGTTCTTTTCCTCTGTGTGAGCCTCCCGTGTCACCGAGGACTGTTGTACCTCTGGGTGTCTCTCTGTATGCAGCACCTGGGGTGAGGCATGTTGCTCATCTCTTAAGCCCATTTAACAGCTTGTTACCCATCCGTCTCTTTCTCCCTCTTTTTCCTCTGTTCCAGGCACTCATCACTTCTTGGTCAGGTTCCATTTTTGCTAATGTGGTGGAAATGAGCCGTGGGCATTGCAAAGTGAAGTGGAGCAGATTCGAGGGGGCATTTTACCGCTGCACACCATGAAAACACAAACAGGGCTGGCCGTAACAAAGCTCGACACATAGCAAAGGAGACACTGGAGGATGACACAGACAGCTGGGAGGTTATCCACATGAAAGTCACCTGGACAGCAGCTGAACACATGAACGCCGTTACACTAATTAAAGGCGGGGTGAGTCACAGAGACATTGTCCCAACAGAGGTAAACTGTGAAAAACACTGGTTTGGGCATTCTTGGCTAGATAATCCTCATTGTTAACCCTTTGAAACCTTAAATTGGCTTGATGTCTTTCAAAAACTTGGGAAGAAAGCAATGAGCAACAAAAGAAAAAAATGACCCAAAAAATTTGTAAGAAATCAGGAAATAGTACAAGAAAATTATCTGAGAATTAGATTGAATATATATATATATATATATATATATATATATATATATATATATATATATATATATATATATATATATATATATATATATATATATATATATATAGATATAGATAGATGTGTATATAAATATATATATATGTATATATATGCCAGGCTAAAAAGCAAATCTGACATAGTTCCCAAACTGTGTAATTACAACTTCTAGGTCTGTCCTTGCTGCCATTGGGCCCAAAAATCATTTTTTCTCAGACTTCTATTGTAGAAGTGACATCTGTAAGCCAGCAGCACTCAGCAGCTTTCATAGCATGAATCAGGCCCATCTGAAACGCTGTGTCCAGCTCTCTTCATACATGGGGATACATTTGGTGACAAAGAAAATTGGAACAGCAAAAAAGTGCTGCACCATCTCTCAGACATCATAATTAATATCATGCTGAAATGTATATGCTTTCCCACAATGTGCAGTGTTTTGCAGTCTTTAATGTGGAAACAGTGAGTGTTAAGTTAGCATGAACCAGTCAGAATGACCGCAATTTGGAATGAGACGCATTTGAATGCTTCCCCCAAAATCATTGTGTTTGACGTTTCTAAGAAATAACTTACTGATAGCAGACTTCATTAAAATGCAATCTTTTTATTAAAACGTTTATATATACAGAACAGAAAACAACATAAAAATGCATTGTTATAAAAAAAGAAGTCTAGCTAGTATAAAACTCAATACCAAACAGAAACTGTCAGAGTGTAAAGATGAGAGAAATCTCTTTCCACAGGTCAGACGGTGGAGTCCAGAGTTTGCTCAGGATCACAGGAGTTCATCAGCAGGAAGAGGCGTTTGGAAAGCTCCGGGCCGACGCGGCGAGTCGTTGAGGTGACGCCTTCTCCTCTTCGGATCAGAAGGTCAGACAGCAGGGAGATCCTCTCACGCTCACTCTTACACAGGCCGTAAGCCTGCAGAAAGACAAACATTTTAATAATGACAAAAAACAAAAAGTTACAGTAATTCTAGTATGTATGTGGATGTGTCTCTTTAAATACAACCAAAAATGTTTCAACATAGATGTGTTGTCATGGTACTGAAGCATACATAAAAGAGTCATTCCCTTGCAGGCTGCACTTAATTAACATCCTGAGGGGAAAAATGGGTGTTATCTGTAAGATGCATTTGTAGTGAAAAGGAGGCTGCACTTGCACAGAAGCTGCTTTTTAAAAGGCAGCAGAATATGAAGGATATATAATCAACACAAAAGCAGGAAATGTAAAAAGGAAAGAAAAGCATTACATGGAGGTCAAAGATGAGTAATAGGGAATTCAGGCAAATGTCTCCTGATGCTGTCTGACTGAAAAACACAAACGTACAGAAATATAAAGATAAAGCAGAAGTCTGAACAGAAACACAGTCACTGCATAAATCAGGAAGACTCGACTCGCTTTGCTTTCAGGCCACTTTTGCAAAATGACAAGAGGCCAGGGGCCACTCATAGCAGCCCCAAACATGTTTCTAGGATGTCAGGACATTTTTAAGATTTGAGGACATTTCTAGGATTTTGGGAAATTTCCAGGACTTTGGGACTTTTCTAGGGTTTAGGACGCTTAGAGGATTTTTGGGCCATCTCTAGGATTTTAGAACATTTCATGGATTTTGGGGCGTTTCTAGGATTTTAGGACATCTCTAGGATTTAGGATGTTTTGAGGATTTTAAGATATTTCAAAGTTTTTAGGATGTTTCTATGATTTTAGTGTGTTTCTATGATTTTAAGACATCTCCAGGATTTTAGGACAAATTCTTGGACTTTAGGATGTGTCTAGGATTTAAGGACATTAGAGGCCTAGCTAGGAACCTTTTGGTGTGTGTGGGGGGGCTTATGTTTTCTAAAAGTACAAAAACAATTCCCGGTGTAAATCACTTTATTTTTATTGTGAATTAGAAAATGGTTGGGGAGCCACCAGAAACCCACTTGGGGGCCAGATTTGGCCTGCGGGCCATAAATTGAGTATCACTGGACTATAGTGTTGTGTGTTTAGACACTGACTGGATGTTTTTCTCATTATTTTAAGAAACCAATATAGACATGAATGTACTAAAGAGATTCTCTGATTGAGACAGTTTGCTGGTAGTTTTGCGATTCAGCCAGACAAAAGTGGGATGCTGTTATCACGAGAAAAGCTACTTGTTCAAATGGAATGATATGGTACATAGCTTTTATGAGAAAATAATGTTTAAAAATCCTGTTTGTTGTGGTGCACAGACAGTAAATGCGGCTGCTCTGAGGAGTGTGTCAGCAGTGAGTGTACCTTCCTGAGCAGCTGTGGGGAGGGATACGCTGCCAGGATGGCTGAGGCCATGTCTGGACTGACTCTGTTAAACTGCTGGATCTGTCTCTTCCACACCTGCAGCAGTCCCTTCCCAGCTTTATCCACCCGCTGCCCCCCCGCCCACTCGCTCTCCAGGTGGAACGAGAAGCCCGTCTTCTCCCGCTCTCGCCTGAAAACACACACAGGAACACGGAGAATGACTGTTTGATCTGACAGAAAAAGAGCTGGACCGAAGCTAAAACTAACATCACTCACTTGAAAGGGGCTTCGGCAACAGCTTTGGTTGTCATGGTGATGTGATCGCAGAAGTCCTTCCAGGTTGATAAGAAGCAAACAGTCACACCATTGTGGAGCTGGAGATGCACCACGGCCTGATGGGATATTAAAATACAGAACTATGTAAATCACTATGAAACAAGAATCCCTTAAAAATACCTTCAATTAATGCTTTCTTTACCACTCAGAAATGACCTATCCTAACCCCTAGATGAGTTCAAAAGTCCTAAATGAACAAATAAGTCCATTTTCAAGGAGCTGTATGTGATATTCAGATTATGTCTGTAACTACTTTTACACTGCCTGCTCAGGGCAGGAGTAATGCGCCGTCATGCCGCTTCGCCGTTCTGTATATAACATACGATTGCAAAAAGGGGGAACAGAGTGGTCTCACTTCTGAGTCAGGGACAGAGGGAGGAACAGCGTCCTAATCAATTTCTGTAAAATGCAAGATCCAAAAGACGTAACATGGCAGGGGCGAGAGTGATGTTTTGACGACGTGTTTAACAAATTGTGTTTTAGAAAAAATACTTATGTACTTCCTGTGGTAACAGACCTACCTCCTCTAGTTCAACTCGTGACACCTCAGGTAGTACGTTCGCTCCACCATTCTTCCTCCTCTTCTTCACTTGTCCCTCCTCCTCCGCGCTCCTCACCCGTGACTGCCTCGCGAAACCGCTTCTGGCTTTGAGACTTTTGGGATCTGAGGACAGAAAGTGGTAAATGTCAGGACATCCTCAGGTCTGGGCAGCTCCCTTTGCCACATTTCACACATCTTTCACTCTCACACTGCTGTCAGCTGAGTTTTGCCAGACTGCTGACAGTGATAGCTGACATGTTTCCACACGCAGCAGCAGAGGAGCGCTTTAGGTTAGTTTACAAGCTATCTGAGTGCCATTCCTTGTTTTTTAATATTTCATGGAGAACTATTCTTCACTGTTGAACACATTCACAGCGTCTCCTCTGCCTTCTCTGCCCAATCAGTCAGACTGCTGTCAGATACCGACTGCAGCAGTCAAGTGATTCAGTGCCTTGCTCAGGGGTTCAGCTGCAGTAATTTTTTTAGAAACTTGACTCCTGTTTCCCATTTTCTCTCTTCTCCTACGTTGTCTCTGTGGCACTTCCTGCTTCTCCAATGTGAGCTGCGTTTGTAAGTTTTAACCACTGAAAACTGAGTTTCACTCAGTTGACTCACTTTTACTTGTGCCAAATTTGCAATTTAGTAAAATGTTCTCTTGTTCTTTAATCCCATCAAGTGGCACACTGATTTAAAAAAAAAAAAAAAAAAAGAAAAAGAGTTTTTTCTGTACGTGTACGTCTCTCTTGGTATCCTGCAGACCTCACCAAGCTGATATAGAATGAATTATTTTCTGACATTTCATAGACTTAAAAATTTGACCCTGATGCTGTCCTCGCCTACCTGAAATATTTCTCCAGGTCGATGACCACCAGGCTGAGGATCTTAGTGGGGTGACGCCTCTGCTGCTCCTGCACCCAGGACGTCAGAGTCGGGCCGGAGCCAGGCCTGCCATGCCTCTCCTCCTGCATTGGAGACACCCACACACACACACACACATCGTCCTGCTGCTGTAAGTAATCACTGCAACACCAAACGTAAGTTAACTCACCACTGAAAATAGTCCCCAAAACATGCACTGTTTCCTCTTGTTTGATAAAACTACTGTTTGCTACTACCAGCTGTTTATGGAAATTACTAATCCTTTTTATTAATAATAATAATAATAATAATAATAATAATAATAATAATAATAATAATAATAATAATAATAATAATAATAATAATAATAATAATAATAATGATAATAATACATTGGATTTATATAGTGCTTTTCAAAGACTAAAGGTCGCTTTACAAAAAAAAAAAAGGCGGGGGTTGCTAGGAATGCGCAGAGGAGAAGAGATGGGTTTTGAGGCAGGACTGGAAGATGGTGAGGGACTCAGAGTCACGTATCTGTTGGGGGAGGATCAAGGAAGCAGGTAGTGGGTTTAGAAGAGCTAATGAGTTTGGAGATTTCAGAAGGAGTGGCCAGGTCGAACTGGTAGAGGTGGGGGGTCAGATACAGAGGATAGTGATTCACTGATAGTGTTGATTTTGTCAGCGAAGAACTAGAGGAAAGAGTTGCAGAGATCTGGAGAAGAGGTGGTAGGGGTGTTGGAGCAGGGCTTGAGGAGGTTGTTCACTTGAAGAAGAGGGTTCTGGGGTTTTTGGGAGGGGTCAGTGAAGAAGATGGAGCGGTAGACAGACTTGGCGGCAGTGAGGGCATCTTTATAGGCATTGAGGTGGAGTTTGTAAGCTTCATGGTGGACTGTGAGTGATGTTTTCCTCATGAGTCGTTCAAGTTGGCAGCCTGTCTGTCCAGGGTGAGGAGGTGTTGAAGACGGTTTTAGTTTTGAGGGGGGTCAGGGTGTGGAGGGAGGAAGACAGGGTTGAGTTGAGATGGTTTGTGAGATCATCACGTGAGAGCAGGTCGGAGAGATGTTAGCGATTGACCGATTTCAGGTTACGAAGGGGGATTTCTCTGAGTAGGTAATAATGACACCATGAACTGTAAAACTTCAGATAAAGCCTAGTCCCAATAACACACCCAGTCCCTTTTACAAGGCCGGGGTGGTGACGCATTTTGACAAATAAAGGTCTGTCTCAATTAGAGGCCCAGTTACCATGCACTTCTTTGGATGTATAGTTCTTTGGATGTATAAATAACGTGTTTAGGTTACCTGCTAGAGATAATGTTAGTTAGTGCTTAGATTATGCATACTATATATATTTATATGTGTGTATATATATACACACACATATATATATATATATACACACACACACACACACACACACACACATATATATATATATACATATATATATATATATATATATATATTATAAACATTTAAACTTTTTTCAATATGAACATACTGCTCACAGTGTTAGCTTGGTAAGATTCTCTATGATTCAGTCATTCAGTTAATTTTACTGACTCCATGAGCACCAAAGAAGACAATATCACTGGTAAACGAAATGCGGAAAAAAAAGAGATCAGCAGAATCAAGACTATTTTTTAAAACGTTAAAGAAAAATGTCAGGTAAAGTATAATCATAATTATTATAATTACATATTTTAAATTATTTTACAGAATTATTAAATTTGTTTCAGTTCTTTTCTTGATTTTAACTCTTTTTTTTTTTTTACTTTCAGTTAAAAAAAAATTACAGGTAATTTTATTGTACTTGGGTCATTTCTTCTTTTGTTGCTCATTACCTTCTTCTCATGTTTTTGTTAGTAAGTAAATAAATAAAGCTAATTTGCCAAGGTTTCAAACAGAAGGAAATTTGATTATATTTCCCCTCTCTGATGAGCAACAGTTTTGTGTGAAAGAAAATAAAAGCCTGTCCCAAACATAAGCCTGCTGAGGTCAATAATTTAAGCAGATAATAGCTCAGGCTATTGATTGAAGTTTTACAGTATTTTGTTTTCATAATCCTGGTAAGCCAAAACTGCAGTTGAAAATAAAATGTCAAGAATTGAGCAGAACTAAGACACACATATTTTTTAAAAACAGCCTAATTGCAACTGCAATAAGGGCTCTACACTCAGTTAACATCTTCCATTGCCCTCTCAGCAAACTGCACACAGTAACTATTGTAGATATATAATATTTGATTATTTTAAGGGGTCACACGAAATGTATTTACTTTCCTAGAAAACATAAACCTCCTCCTTAGCTATTTGCTCAATAACATGACTTGAATTTTTTCTATTTATTCGTACACGAGTATTTGTTGTAGTTCATATTTTCTCATTAACATACTTTGATTTATTTTATTCTGATGTCATTTTCTGCTGTGTTACATTGAATATGGCTCCATCTGTTCTGCTCTTACCTCAGCTTTATTCTCAGGGCTCTACTCTGTTGCTGCTTGTTATTAGAAGGACCACATTTTCTCATTAGGTTCATTAAAGTTTCATCAGGGCTCATTTCACTGTGTGCTTGTTGTGGTTAACCCTTTGAAACCCGAGCAAACTGGCTTGATTTCTGTCAAAAACATGGGAAGGATGCAATGAGAAAACACAGGGATATCCCAAAAAGACGAAAAAAAAAGTTCAACAAAAAAAGGGGGAAAAAAAGAATAAAGATTGAAGTGACCTGGAAAAAGTGCTTAAAATCCTAATAATTGTGTGACATAATTTTATTTGTGTAATTTTGATCATTATAAATAGATTTTTTCCTTAGCTTTTACTTTATCTCTAGAGTAGAGTATTTTTTTTATATATAACTTTCATATTTACTTATTTCTCATAGTTTGTGGAACATTTCTTACCAAGTTGCTCATTGCTTTTTTCCATATTTTTGAAAGAAAACACAATTTTCTCAGAATTCAAAGGTTTAAATACTTGTAAAAGGTGTCTGAAATCAGCATAATAAAGTGATTTTGCTCAAGAAGCAGCAGCTGCTGCCCCACAGACCTGAATGTAGCCGTGGATCAGAGTGATGAAGTCATCAACTGTCATCTGCATCACAACATGGTCCTCTGGTACACACACTCCATCCTCTGTCTGGAGACACACAGGAAACAGACAGCAGATCAGAGCTCCATCACACATTACTAAATGTTTTATTATTACTGTGCAGTGGTATTACTAAAATAAAAACTGCTTCTCATTCTCAGTGGTGTCATATGGTTAACCCCCTGAAACCTGAGCAAATTGGCTTGATTTTTTTCAAAGGCATCGGAAGAAAGCAATGTACAACTTAACAAGAAATGGCATAAAAATTTTGCAAGGAGATGTGTAAAAAAAAAATTACACAAAGTTATCTGAAATTAAAAGAAAACATTAGCACAAATTAATAAAAAGTTATAAGAAAATTACCTGAAAATAAGCAAATAAAAATAGCCAGAAAGTAGTAAAATTACCTGGAAATAAGCAAAAAAGGAAAAAAAATGCAAGGAATTAGTAGTAAGTTATAGGAAAATCGTCTGCAAATAGGCAAATAAACAAACAAAAATAAATAAGAAAATGAGCAAAAGAAAGTGCTAAAATACATACAGATATTTCTGTAACATCATACTAAAAATACACTGATAAAGTATGACATTTTTCTGTTTTTTGGATAATATCTTTGTCACTTCCTTTTAAATTTTTTTTTTTTTCAATTTGCAGGCCATGTTTTGCCATGGTACTCATTATGTTTTTTCCCGTTTTCTGAAGAGAAATCAAAGCATTTTTCTCAGGTGTCAGAGGTTTAAATGCTTCTGAAAGGGGTATCAGTGCAGCTCAAGAAAACTGTTGATCCAGGCGTCGAAGGGTTAAGGCAATTACAGCAAGGTGTCACAAGAAATTTGACAAGTATATATTCACCTTGAAGAGAACACAGCAATGGGAACATAATGTGTGTGTGTGTGTGTGTGTGTGTTATCACCTGTGCGCAGGGAGCCCTCCTCATCCAGCTGACACTGCGTGGGAGGGGTTGTTTCTCGATGGCGCAGCTACAGCCCAGAGCCTGCACCGCCGCCAGCAGAGTCCCGCCTCCTTCCAGCTGTAAGAGAGCTGCAAACACAAAAACACAAATCACAGCCACAACAAACCCTACTGAATAATGCCTTCAAAGCAGAAGACAATAAGAGCAGACACATGCGACAGCCTCACAGCACAGCTGACTTGAGAGGGATTCAGTTCTCCACTCCAGCTCAGTGCCAGGTGTGTCTGACTGTTTCTCAGTACCTGGGTCCACAGCCACCACCATGTGCTTGATACACTCCTCTGGCCTCAAAGCCTTGGCAGCCTCCGCCAGAGCTTTCCTCTCTGCTTTCTGTCTCTCTTGCTCCTGCCTGAGCATCTCCTTTCCCCGCTGCTGTTCCTCCCTGGCTCTCCTCTTCTTCAAAGCCTCCTCCCTGCAGGCTTGGATCTCCTCCGCCGTCCGCTTGCTTGGTTTCTGTTTGGCAGGAGAGGTGTTGGCGGGAGGCAGCCATCGCTGAGGGAGAGCCGCCACCTCATCGGGGCCATCCGAGACCCCACAGCCCACCGTTCTCATCTGATGGAAGCCAAGCAGCTCGGACTCTGAAAACCCATTCTGGTGAGACAGCCCTGAGCTGACCAGATTGGATGGCGAACGCTGCTCAGCATCTTTTTCATTAGTGACAGCGGAGGAGGCACTAATCACATTAATCACATTGTCTGGTCTCTGTTTGAGCCTCTGTGCCAGGGGGACATACGGTGCATCGTCATCAGAATCACTGCTGATCATCATTACATCAGCCGCTCCTGTGCATGCGGTGCCCTTCGCCAAGGAGGAGATGGCTGCGTCTTTGGCATCAGGGCCATCCAGGTCAGCTGAGCTCTCTGTGCGGCTCTGCGTGGCTTGGCAGAGGTTTCTACCCGGCTGGAGGAAGTCAAACACAGGCAAGTCCTCATCCAGGTCACTCGTGGAGTCACTGTAGCTGCCCATGATTTTTCATGGCCGAGAAAAAATACTGTATATTACATATGAAACAAGAATTAATAACAGACACACCACCATTAAAAAACAACCTTTTTTCAATTTATTGTAATTACTTATTAAGTTGTAAGATTTGCATAAATTAATAGGGATGATTATTTTTATTACATTTTTAAGTTTGATATTGTTTTAGATATGTGTCTAGATCTGATTTTTTTAAGTGGTATGAGAGGACAGTTTCTTTAAAAATGTTATTTTATTAAAGTAAAATTTAGCTAAAATAATGAGCAAATTATATACTCTTCATTCATGGAGTAATTTGAATTTGCATTTAAAATATTATTAACAAATCACGTTCTTTGAGTGAAATGTTCTTGCCAAGTGACCCACCAAACTTCTTTCTCAAATCTGTTAGTTTTAATTTTCTTACTGTACTATCAGGTGACATATTATCTGCCAGGTCATAAACTAAAATATGCAGTAAGCATAGATATTCTGCTAAATTCAGCGCTCATGTTACCCACCAAACAAGACTTATTTCAAGAAAATTGTGTTTTTTATAATTAATGCAGACTGCCTGTTAGCACCAATTACCGTGTGTTTTGATGGCAGAGAACACGGGGGAACAATGACAGAAATCGCTTAATGTGATGTGAATTTATCACATGATTATATGCTCCTGGCGATTAGACTTAAACTGCTTAAACTGATTTTGTTGTGAGTAACGAAGAACACGGCGAGTCACCAAAGTCCAGTTTACCTTACTAACGTTACAGCCATCTAAAGCATGGACTAACACTGAACAGCTAAGATAGCGTCAGAATAGAAAGAGCCGGTGAGCAAACGTTGGGTTAAGCTTAACATACTCACGAAAATAGTGCAATTCTGCATTAGAAGTGGTTTAATTAAGTACAAAGATACTTGCTACTTCCACTTACTTGTGGTTCAGTCTTCTTGTGTTTTTGCTTTTTTGCAGCCGCTCATTTGATTTCCCCGGGTTGCATGCAGTGCTGCATTCACGTTTGTGGGACGACCCGAAACTTCCGTTTCTCACAGCCAGTCTTGTCAACAAATTTGAGTTCGTTTTATAAAAAGCTAACGTTAATGCTAGTCATTTAACGCAGTTGATTTTATTTGTGTAACTTTACATTGCTGCGACATCGCATTTTGTAAGAAACTATCTTTGGGTCAGCATTTTTCTGAGGGAAATTGAATGCAGCGGAAGTACCCAGATATGACGCAAGCGAAGGATGCGGCAGCAGTGAAGATGGCAGCGCTGGCGTCCTTGATGCTCAAGTCTCGAGCAGGTATGAAGTAACGATATTTAAATTAGTATGATATAAACTAGAAACATAAATTACTCGTGTAAACGCGAGATATATGTGTAGTTATTACCGGCTGTTCCGCGCTACCTGTTAGCATATTACAACGTTTTAAATAGTTAACATGCTAACTTAGCTAGCCGTGGTAGCTTTTCAATGTGTACGCGAGCGCCGAATGTCAGACTGTTGATACCAACGTAAACATAACAATACTTAGATTTTTTAAACAGATATGACACGCATTTTACAAATTAAAACCGCAAATTGCTCATGTGAACGCAAGAAATGTGTGAATTTATTCCCAGCAGTTCTGCGCTTTCTGTTAGCATTTTACAACGCTTTAAACGTTTAGCATACTAACTTAGCTAGTCGTGCGAGCTTATGAATGTGTACATTAGCAATGAATGTCAGGTTGATGCCCCCAATGCCAATGTAGACACAGCAATACTTATTTTGAACGGAACAAATGAACGCGTTTGTGTTAAATGCCATGCTTATCAGTTTACGACCCGACTCTATGAAACGTTTGCAAACTGGGTTGGTTGGCCTGAGAAACACGGGGAGAAGGTAACAAGTAACTTAACTCTCTCAAAGCTGGATCAACATCAGGTTTCTTGTGCTGCGATCAGACGGTTTTAACAAGCCTTTGGAAACTGAACAAATTGATTGGATTTCTCTTTAAAACAGGGAAAAGAGAGAAAGACAATGGCCAACCTGGCAAGAAATGTCCCACAATTTGCAAGAAATCCTCCCTGAAAATTTGATTTAAAAAGAGGGGAGGAGTATTTGAAAATTATCACACGAGAAAAATCTGGAAAATATCCAGAAAACTATGTTACAGCAAAATAAAATAAACACACATCTTTTATTTTCAGCACTTTTTTATGATCACACTTGGTTTGGTTTTGGCCTTTCTTTTTCTTTTCTTTTTTTTCTTCATTTTCGGATAATATTCTTGTAACTTTTTTTCCAAATTAATCAAATAATTTGACCTGACGAAGATCCAGGCAGGATTGAAACGTTGTGCTCAATAAAGTTGTGTGGCATGGAGTAAGTGTGCAGACATTACCTTTTTTCCTTTTTTTCCTTTTCCCTTTGAAAGATATCAAACCAATTTGGTCAGTGTTCAAAGGTTTAAATGTTTGTAAAATGCATCTGAATGCAGCACAGGATAAGTGATGTCAGTCCAGATTTCAAAGGGTTAATGGGAATTAACATTGATTTTGTTGTGGTGTCAAAAGTTATTGTGCAAATGAGTGATATCGAGATACTGTGGCTGAAACTGGGGCTGTATGTGACTTGACTTGGTTTCAGGTCTTTTGGCACCTGGTCAGACGTGTCTTCTGGACTCTGTGAGGTTTGCCTCTAAGAAATCTGGTAGCAGCTGTAAAAACCTCGGAGGAAAGAGCCCTGGTCGCAGATATGGCTTCAAAAAACAGGATGGTAATGACAAATTATTTAAAATCACTTCCTGTAAACACTGCAGCTATTCTGCATTTGTATATTTAAAAAATGTTTATCAGTGTTAACTTTGAATATTGTCTCTTGCTATATTCATTTGAATATGGGAACATGTTAAAAGGGAACACTACATCATTGCATTCAGTTGTTATTTGTATTTTGCAGAGCATCCCACCTTTTTGGAGTCTGAATTGTGTGTAAAACATTGTTAAAACCTTAAAGACAATTACCAGAATTAAAGGGTCGACAGATATTGGTTTTTTGATCATTAGATCTAACTGAGAACAATGAAAGATACTTGGAACCAGTGTGCATTTACAATAAAAATGAACATTTTTCTGTCTATTTAGAATTTGGAATACAACAATCTCCAACATAAAACTGAGTTTAAATGTCTTAAGCAAATGTTAATCAAAACTGAAACTTTAACATTATATTTAGCAAGTTCCCTGCAATGTTTTTTTATTAAGTTGAGTGAAAATTTAAATTAAAAAAAATCAAAAAACCAAAATAGCTTCCTGATGTTTTACAAAGTAAAAGTTCCTTCCATGCTGACCTTTTTTTTGCATTTTATAATTAATAAATTTTATCGCCAAATTGGCAAAATGCCAAATAACAGCCCAAAAATCAGCCAGGCCGCTAATCTGTCAACCCTTAACCAGAATGCTCCTTTAAGTGACAGCCGGGACAGTGAATGTATGGTACGCCTTTGATGTTGTCTGAATACATAATGGTAATAATGAGCGTTAATAGTGGAACTTAGCTCATCTAACATCTCTTTTTATTTGGTCACAAGGTAATTTTGTCCACGCGGGTAACATCCTTGCAACACAGAGGCTGATGAGGTATCACCCAGGAGCACATGTGAGTCACACTCTCTGTATCCAAAAGTACTGATGTGAAAACGTACACCTTCTCATTGTGCATCTTCTGCATGTCCCCGTTATGCAGGTGGGTATGGGAACCAACAAAACACTATTTGCTCTGGAGGACGGCCACGTCAGGTTCACCAAGGAGGTCTATATTCCGCCACCACGCGACCCCGAGGTCACCAAGATCATCACCAAGCTGCCAAAAGGAGCCGTGCTTTACAAGACCTTTATCAACGTCGTACCCGTCAAACAGGAGGGCAAGTTTAAACTGGTGGACATGGTCTGAAACGGACATGACTAGACTGGGACGTCATTGTTTCACAGGTATTTTTGCGGTGGCCGGGATCAAGAAGGATTTGTGCTGACAGATATTTGGAGATTTAAGTGAACAGCAGATAGTCACCCAGTGAGCAGAGAGGAGTCGGTGGAAATATTTTGGTATCTCCTTGCTTCCTGTCTTCTAGTTCCGCCATCACACAACAGCCGTTGAGTTCTGTATTTATGAATATCATCCTAAGTCCCTGATATTGGTGTTCATGTTTATCCAGGGCTTAAGGACACCTTAAGGAACTGAGATGTCTTTGCTGTAAAACTGAATACATACTGTATTTCCTCGAATAAAGTTTAATATTTGAAAGTCTTTGCACTTAATAGAGTTCTGAATCTCAACCCGAGCTCAATGGATCCAGACAGGTTAGACAGACAGGTTAGTTTCAGTCCAAACTATCCAAACTGGATAGTTTGCGCTGATTGGCCGGGTCGGATAGGGCTCGGGCTGTAGAGAAAAAAAAAATTAAGATAAATAATATTAAAAGTTAGCACTCTGTACTTAATTTATTGAATTAGTATTTATTTAAAAATATTAATTCAACATGTATTAGCCCTCTGATATAAATTGATTGATTGAAAAATTATCTGAAAATTAGAACAAAAAACCCCAAACAAATAAACAAAGCAAAACAAACAAATAAAAAACAGAAAGGTATAGAATAAAACAGAAAAAGGAAATGACCTGAACTGCTTCAAAAATATATTAATTCTATTAAATAATTTGAAATATATAATGATGATAATTTTAAATATAGTCCTCTAGAAAATTGCCCTAGCTTGTTTGAAAAATAATTTGTAAATACACAATTTTCTTGCAACTTCTGTGATGTTTCTTGCCAAGTTGGTCATAACCTTTCCCCCCAGGTTTTTGAAAGAAATCAAACAGATTTTTAAAACTTTATTTACTTGTAAAGGTGTCTGAATGCAGCACAGGAAAAGTGACGCTGGGCTAGGTTTCAAAGGGTTAATGGGAATCAACATGAAAACCTTTAATAGGATGGATATCGTCTCCTTTTTAACATAGGGTTGTAAATCATAATCACTCTCCTTAATCAATTATTGATAAATGAATGACCAATTATCATCTTCAATTAAATTCTGAACAACCGATTAATCGATTGTCAGTTGATATCTTCCATAATTTGATGACTGGTTATGTGTCATATGTATTAGATTGTATTAGCACTCACTTAGGTGTTGGTAACTGCTCAAAGGAACATTTCAGACAAAATGATTATTTGTATATCAGTTGCTTCAGTGTTATATAGATTTTTTCCCCTCTTCGTTTAATCTATGCTCAGTGGTACCCAGGAGCAGCTGTCGATGGCGTGCTCTTTCCTAAAACAACTACTGTGTGTTGCATGTGTGAAAATGAAAACTGACTATGCTCTTTACAGGACAAAAGCTAATTTTACCTCGCTGTACATGGAAGCTGCTGGTCTACCTCTGCCTTGATCACTTCCTTTGTGTTATTATGTGATGTGGGTGTTTTAAAGGATTAGTTGTAGTGTACAAGTTGTGTGAGAGATTGTAAATCGATGTTTTGATATATAGATTTTCTGTTGTTTAACGCAGACCTCCTTTAATCCAGTTCATCGAGAATTTTCTTCCTTTTTCAGATTGTGAGTTAACCGTGGAGGCGTGCAAGAAAAAGTTTTCTTCATGATTTCAGCGTAACGCAGGATGAGTAACTGATATTCAAATGGTCACTTTTTGGGTGAAGTATTCTTTTAAAAGGGACTGTTATTATAATAGTACTATTTTCCTGGCTTTTCACTGGAAACAATGGGATTCACATCACTCAGTCCTGCATTTGTTGGGTTCTCTGTACTCAGCTTTAGTTCTGAGCAGAAATTATGAGAGAGGCTGCTGAACTGAAAGAGCTTTCAGGAAGTGCGCTCCAGTAGTCTGTTGTTGAGACTCACTGATCTGACCCCAAATCCACTCACAGTAATTACACAGAAAAGAACGAGATAACACCTAAAAACTGCCAATGAGCCATGAGTAAAAAAAAAAAAAAAAAAAACAACATGCATGTGTTACGGTTAAGTGACACACATTACTGTTGAAAAATAAAGTCCACCATGTCCACTGCATACTTGTGCACACATTTAAAATTACTTTAGATTTGTACTTGATTTAATGTTTCCCTTACAGAGCTGCAATGATTCAAATAAGATGCCAACCATCAAATTAATCGCCAGCTAATTTGATAATTAATGAATTGGTTTGAGTAAAAGTCAGTATTCTGTGATTCCATTTTAACACGAATACTTTCTCGTTTCACTTTCTTTATTTCTATGGCAATGAACTAAATATCTTTGGGTTGTGGACAAAAACATTTGAGAACACCATTGACCAGGGGTCAGCAACCTTTACTATCAAAAGAGCCATTTCTGGCCCAAAACAAACAAAAAAATCTGTCCGGAGCCGCAGGTAACACAACACATATAGTCAAACTAGCCTATCAATATTATTAATAGGTCTACATGAGCATTCATCAATATGTTTGACCACTATTTATTATTTTTTGTCACATTAACTTTGCAGCGTTGGTGGTAAAAATGACAAGATCTATCCATGCACTGTTATTATTATCTCTATGCACCAATAACTTCTCCATTTTCCTCTGAGACTTCTCCTATCTTGGATTTAAAATCCATAGCTAGTCAAGCTTTTTTGATTCAGGAGCGTCCACCGCTTTTGAAATTTAGCAAAATTTAGCAGAAAAGGCACCAAGGCCACAGAAATATGATGCATATTTTAGTTAATGAAATGCTAATACATTCTCATATTCTGTGTACAGGCTACATATTTTTGCTATTGAAAAATTGAATGAAAATCTTTAAAAAATAATCACCATTTATTTCCAAATAATTTTTAGTCAGAGACACAGGAGCCACTGGAGAGGAGCTAAAGAGCCGCATGTGGCTCTAGAGCCTCAGATTGCCTACCCCTGTGGACCCAAGAACTAATTGACTAATTGAGAAAAAAATTGAAAGATTGATCAACAGTGAAGTTATCATTTGTTGCAGTCCTAATTTCCATATGATTCACCGCAGCGTCAGACCTGCGCATGATTAGGTCCCCTGTCAAAGTCATAACCCCTCATCCCTGGGAGGATCTCTTCGAGATTCCTCTCTCAACCAGAAATTATCAAACCACATCCCCAAAAGGCCCCAAAACACATTTGATTTTGAGTGTTGAAATATTGATAAAATATTTGATTGTTGTGGATCGATTCACACATTTTTTTTAATGTTACAGAGAAGTTATTACTGTTTCAAATGAAGTTCAGTGCTGCATAGAAAACAAACCATGAGAAAGGTGCAATACCAAAACTCTCCAAAGGGTGTCGTATTGTCACTGCTACAATACAATAAGAGCTCCTCTGTTTGATTTACTAGCATCAGGGTCTACATTGCATATTGACACTGGAGTCAACCCCTGTGAAACAATGATAGGTTGAAATTACAGAAAAAAAGAAGGAATCTCAAAGGGAAACATCACCTAGATTAAGAATGCCAATGTGTTATTTTCCATGAGATACACTCTCCCAAAAGCCAGAAACCAGAGATCAATCTTTATGCTGATGCCATACGGCATAAAGTTTGGAGCTGGTCCATAGGCAATGTATGCAAACCCAATTTTATGGACAAACAGAGTGGTTTTCTTGTTTTTTTATGCCTAAACGAGCTTTATTTTATAGTCGTTTTCTCAGTTCTGAAACAGAAAATGTGCCCCTATACCCAGAATATCTTTCCAAATTCATTGTCTGTGGAACAGTTTCAGACTTTATACCCTATGACATCACATTTGAGTTTTAGAATGCTAGTTTTTGGATTTGGGAGAGAGTTGTTTATGTTTTTGCTGATATACTTAGACTGCCTTAGACCATAGGAGTAACTCTGAATTTTGAAAATGGCCTTAGTTCCCCTTTAAAAATGATACTTCCTTAGGTTTATGATGACTTAGTCACTTGAGTATAAAGAAACCATTGGTGTCCTTAATCAGGCACTGGTGTTCAACAATCCCTGTGTAAAATTGTTGTGAGTGGTACGGGCTTATCAGCGTTTCTTTGAAAGAGCTATCAATAGAAATGAGGAGATAACGGGAACAGTTGTATTTTGAGGCTTGTGGTATGCAGGGAGTGTGGGTAAGGCTTGGTACTTAATACTGGAGTTGGAATGCTGTCATGAGGCGGAACGAATGATGGATTTGAGGAGTTTGCAGACATGGTATTCTATTTCTTAGATGGTGGAGGGTAAATCACTGTTTATGGGTCACTGTGTACTTTCACTGTCTGAATGGATAATATACCAAGATGTGCTATTTTCATAAACCACAAGTTTATGCAATATGATTTTTTGATTTCAGATTTTCCTCTTGAATAAGAACAAATGCGTCATGGAGTTACTGAGTAGCCACTGGCCAAAGTGTGCGATCTGCATTCTTGGTTCTCAGTCCAGGCCAGTATCAGTGCAGGTCATCCTCAGTAGGTACACAAGCAACAAAGTGCATTCCAGATCTACCAGATTCTTCCTGGTCATGGTTGGTTTGTGTTTTCTGTGGTTAGCGTTTGATCTAAGTTAAAGAGTAACTGTGCTGTTGTACTTTACCTCTCAAACTTGAAGTACTCGTCATTGGCGATGAGTGCAGGTCAAACACAGTTACCTTTTAAGCAATTCTTGGTCTTTCCAGTGAGACTCTATCAGAGTGAAACCATGTGAGTTTTTGTTTGGAAACCTTATCAGACAATCTTTTTACTCTTTTTGTCGGAATTGTGTGTAGAAACGTGGTGTGAGAGACAATGTTTGCTTTAAAACTTTATGTTTCACCATAAGTGCAGTGATTACATGAGTTTCAGTCACTGTTGATGGAAATCTGAGCCTATCTATTTGGATCAGTTGGTCCCCCACTGAAAACTATTGAGTTGATGACTATGAAATTTGCTACGCACATTCATGGTCCTCAGCGGATGAAGCCGATTAACTTAACTCACCTGTTGGCTTCACCCCTAGCGCCACCAGTAGCTAGACAGTTCCAGTTTTCAGTTAAATGTTTGGCAACTATTGGATGAATAACCATGAAATCTGGTTCAGATGTCCATGTCCCCAGAGGATAAATTCTTTTTAATTTTGTTGATTCCATGACTTATTTTCTGACACCACCGGCAAGGTCAAAGTTTTCACCTATCCTATAAAGTATTTTAACTTCTATTCGATAGTCTTAAAACGCTGCACAGATATTCATGGTTTCCAGATGATGAATCCAGCAGTATTGTGAACGCCACATTAAAGTCTAGGGTTGAGTAAGGCTGTGTTTCAAGGCCTTTTTAGTTATTTGTATTGTTATAAATGACAGTGAGATTTGGGTTTTCTTAGGGCCTGTGTCCACCCACCGTGTTTTTTCTCAGCACCAGCGTCTTTTTTTCATTGTTCCTATGAGCAGCGGGCATCTGCGGCTTCATGCGGCTGCCTGGAGAAAAAGTGCTGCACCCCACATATTTTTCACAGCGCTCCGCCTTTTTTGTGTGGCTGCTCCCAGCACTATTAGTAGAAAATCTCTGAATCTTTCAGAAAGGCGCCAGTGATGTCACCGCTGCTCCTTTAGCTAGGCTACTGTTGCAACAAAGACATGGGAGCCCGTCTGTGGGAGCAGAGCGGCCAGTGGACACCTGATGTTGCTTGTAGTGTGTTGTGCTTTTATCACTTAAACATTGTAAGCTTATTGTTACCTGTGTCGTCAACCCTCTGCTAATATAGTGGCACCTTAGTTTACTTGCTTATGCTAATGTCAAGATAATGTCACAGAAACAATACCCACATGCAGCGCATCATTAAAAAGCAGGGAGCACTCATTGATGAAATGCTCCCCAGCACCCTGCCACTGCTTTTCTGCTGAACAGAAACTCTCTGGAGCAGAACCCTAAATTTTCAGTTTGTCTATGTAGGTTCTCTGTGACTGTGAATCGTTTTCCTTATATTCTGCCATGCCAGAGAATTAATAATCCTAAAAGCATGAAAATTATTCTGAGTGTTGGTGGACAGCTCTGGTATTCTATAATGGTCTCAATGTTGTTTCAGAGTTCCCAAGACAATCGATATGTTCACATAATGTTAGAAAAAGTGAAGTTATTGTGTTAGTCCGACTAAAACTGGACTTTTAAAATACACGTTAACATGTCTGACTGAAATTGGACTAAATCAATCAATATGCCTTGACTAGATTTGAAATGACATGTTCCTACTCGCCGCGCCGGGCTATGACCCAGAAGTTTAACTGCATAAATTCATAGAAGACAGACTGTAAAAACAAAAGAAAACGAAGAATGAACGAAAACAAAACCAGACAATGGTAAAAAGTGATGGGTAAAGTACGTATGAAATGTACAGCGACGTAAAGTTATCCATATTTTCACTCTTCGACATGCCTGTTTGTCGCTTGACAACTGACTACTTGGTTAGCCGGATGAAGGTCCAGTAGCAACTAGCTGAAAGGAGGCTTATCTCCACCTAGAATGGCAGAGTCGTTCATACTTACAGTATGTCAGTAAATTGAATATTTGCAAATGCTTGTATTCTTGGACAAGGACTGTGGTCTAGTGAAATGGCCTAATCAAGCTTTACCCATAGATTGACTTAACTGTACATGTACTGACTCATACAGTAAGAGTGAAAGTCTGAAGGAAACACTGAACATTTAGGATTTTATTTGTATATAATCTGTAAAATTCAAAGACACGGAATAAAATGGTATGGTAGAAACATATCCTAATCAGTCTCTAAAAAAATCAGTGCAAATAGTTTAATGGACAAAGCATAAGAGTGTCATTGTCACCTTTGTGAAGTGTACAGCCAGAGTCATCATCAAGAGAATACTCTAAAGACGACCATAGGGATCTATCAACAGCTCTGCATTGCACAAGTATTCCCTTCCAGAATCTCTTCTCTTGTCCCTGAAGGCGTCACTCGCTTGGATTTAACAATAGTAGCCCTCTTCCTCATGCCGTGGCTTGGCAACAAACTCTCAGATAGACAAAAACATTGAGCTCTGTGTTGAAAATCGGGAGGATGACGGTCCCTGTAGTGCTGCGGGTGGTTGAATGCGGTTTTGAGTGTCTTCATTGGGGTTTGAGGAGTGATGCTGGGGGTGCACTGACAAGTGACCATGCAGGTTTGCAGGTAAAATGTCAAGGGACTGGCGAAGGGTTTCTTCATACGTTGGTGGAGGCTAGGAATGAAATGTAACAAAGGAAATATTACAATATATCTAGGCTAACTGTATCCCCCTGCTTGTAGTCTATACTAAGCTAGGCTAATCGCGTCCTAACTACCCGTTCCATACTTATCCCACAGACATGATAGTAGTATTGATCTTCTCGTCTCACTCTTGGAAAGAGAGGGACCAAGTGTATTTCCCAAAGTGTTAAACTGCTATTTGAAACGAGTGCAATAATATAGCTGGAACCTCCGAAAGGACCGAACAGAATCCGTATCTCTCTGTGTGCTCACCTCATCGTGGCAGGCACTGAGGCTGAAGCGCTGTGAGATCATACTGTGGATGAGTCTGTGCCGGTCCTTCTTCCGAACGCTCTCATAAGACGGCAGCCTCGGCAGAGCCCCATTCAGGTGGTAGTCATTTGGCTTCCCTATTATATACAGCCTTCCAGGCAGCTGGGTTACACAGATACACAAAACAATTGATATGAAACTTCTGGCAGATGCACTGGATGCATTTCAAATCTTCAGGTGTAAAGTCTGTTTGTTTTTTTTTAACCTGTGGTCCAATCGCTCCCTGGTTCAAGGCAGCACTCTGCTCGTTAGTGATGCCAATCAAAGAGTGTCTGTTGTGGTAATGAGGAGGATCATCCTGAGGAGAGAGATCAGGTCATTTTCCAGACTTAATCATCTCTGTATCATTGCTGATAGTTGTATATTAAGGAGAGTCTATGGCAATTTGTCCCAATCTCTACATCTGCAGTGTCTTCAGAGGATACTTTTTGAAAGTGATCATTTGTGTAAACCAATTCATTTCACCCAGTTAACCCTAAACAAACAAACCTAAACAAATTGGCTTGATTTCTTTTTTTTAAAAAAAACACAAGAGAAAGGCAATATGCAAAGAAAGTAGAAATGACCCCAAAATTTGCAAGAAATTAGTAAAAAGTACATGAATTTTTTTTTAAACCCACAAAAAAATAGTTAAAAATCAAAGAAATTACCTTTGAAAATGTGCTTATAATATAATAATAAATTATGATAATTATTATAACTATTTAAACATTTGAACTATAAAAAAGGTGCAATTTCTTTCAAAAACATGGGAAAAGGCAAGGAGAAAGTTGTTGAGAAATGTTACATAAATTGCGAGAAATTTGTAGCTTTAGAAAATTATTTTGGAACAAAAAAGTTAGGGTGAGCTATAATCTGTCACATGTAACCCCCCTGAACTAAATCAAGTCATTTTGAGGCACATATAACCTTTCAATCACAAGATAAGAGCAGAAATCACTTTAAAACTGCATTTTACGGATTGATTTGCCTCTTCAAATGTCAAATATTTTACACCTGTCAAAAATTGATTTCAGTTCCTATCTTGTTATTGACAGGTTATTCATGCCTCAAAATGGCTTGATTTCATTCATGGTGGTTAGATTTGACAGTTTATGACTCACCCAGTCATTTTTACCAGTTGGTACATCACTAAAGGGACAATTCAACCAGTTTCCGTTGCCAAAAAGTTATTTCAGCTCTTGTGACTGAAAGGTTATATTTTCCTTTAAAATGAATTGATTTCACTCATTGGGATTTCATGTGATAAATTATAGCTGCCCTGTCCTTTTTACTAGTTAAAATATGCCTTTAAAGGGACAATTCAACCCATAAAATGCAGTTTTAAACCAGCCAAAAAGTCATTTCTGCTCGTATGTAATATCTTGTGGGAATTTCCCCACTTGGACTCAAGACTGACCTGATGAGAATTTGGTGGTCGAAGGTCACTGTGACCTCACGAAACATGCTTTAGGCTATAACTGAAGACTTCATGTGGTAATTATGACAACATTTTAATTAAAGCTTTAATAGGCTGGAACGACAACGTGATGACATGTAGATTCAAACTGTCAAAGGGCAACCCTGTTTGGACACCATAATATTCTGCAAAAACACTTTTCTGGCCATTTACCAGCTCACGAATAGAATGCGAGACATTTGGTCAGATACTTAACTGGTGACTAATCTCAGGTCCACACCTCCATGTTTTTAAAGACATGGAAGTAAACTGTAAGTGCGACTTCACTGGTGTGCAGGGGCATACAACCACGTAGCGATGTTTAGTTGTAATTCTGCTGCTACTTCAACATGGCTTACTTGGACTTCTTTATACTATATTTTGAGGATTTGACATTGTTTATCTGAGAGTCATAAATTATTACACAGGCTACAACTGTCTACCAGCACATAAAGACAATCTCATCCCAACAGATTTGTGTATCTTTTCGAAGGTGAATTCTTTCTGTAGTATAGTTGTTCTTACTGTGTAGTGTTCTGTCCTGTGGGATCTGAATCTGCAGCAGAGAGGATCTTTTCTGTACAGAACCACCACCAGCATCAGGATCACTAAACAAAACGCCACACAGGACACTGTGGTGGTGGACAGAAAGACACACTGTTAGGCTCCATGTGGACTCTGCATGTTAATACAGACAGAAGTCAAGATGGGAATATGCCCCCCTGCATGTATCTCTAGCAGTAAAGTTCATTAATAATTTTATTTCAGTTACATGCATCATGTGAAACAGACTATTTCAAACATTTTTTTTCAATCAATAAGTGAAAAAGGAACAGGCTGAAGCCCAAGACTTATTAGGGCCTAGCCTAAATCAGCCAAAGGATATCCCAGAATAACAGCAACACCACAGAGAGAAAATAAATGAATTCAAAACAAAACCCATTATACTCTAAAGTGGAATGCTCATTTAAATCTGCAATCCTGAATTATTTTACATTATGATTTGTGATCAATTTAGGGTTTTTTTTTTTGTTGTTGTTTTTTTTTTTTTGCTTTTTAAAACTCAACAGAGAGCACAATTTCAGCTCAGCACTGAGTCCATCCCGTACTTTGACTCCCAAAACTGAAATAGGTAGTTTACCCACGTAGTCATTAGTCCTTGTGTAAATATTTTGTGAAAGCACCAATAGTCAATCTTACGATATTGTCACAATATAAATATGAAGGCACTTGGTCAAAGATATTGTGATTAAAAAGATATTGTGATATTTAATTTTCTACAGAAATTATATTAAAGCACCGTTTTTTCTTTCCTTTTTTTCACCAGGAAATAGACTGATGTTATTGGACATCTCTCCCCTTATCTATCCTGTATTATTAATTATTAAAGTAATGGTAGAACAAAAAATGTGTATACAGCTCTTAAACCTTTGAAACCTAGATTGACATCAGTATTTTGTGCTGCCTTCAGATGCCATTCACAAGCATTTGAACCTTTGAAACTTGAGCAAATTGGTTTAATTTTCTCTCCAAAACATGCAGAAAAGGCAATCAGCAACTTTGCGCAAAATGTCCCACAAACTGCAAAAAATAAATAAAAGATGACAACAAAATGGCCTGATAATTAGCTTTTTAGAAAAAAGGAGAGAGAGAAGGAGATAGAGTCATCTAAAAAATAACTTTTGCAAATATCAGGAAAGCTGTATTTTTAATTTTTAGAATTATATATATATATATATATATATATATATATTTATTTTTTTTATTTTAGTGCTTTTGTGGGTCAATTTTTGTTTTTGTTCTTTCACTTTTCTTTCTTTTTTTTACTTATTTCACGTAATTTTCTTTAAACTTTTTACAGTTTTTTGCTAATTGTTTGAGTTAATTATTGTTAATTTGATCATTGCCATCTTTTCATGTTTTTGAGAGAAGTCAGTGTCCTCAGGTTCCAAAGGGTTAATGGTGTTCATGGCCACAAAGAAAAATGTATCAAAAGAAGCAGAAAAACGATGCTTTTCCTCACTTTTTGTCAGTTCAGTATAACATGTAAGATCAATGTTGGCAATGCAAAGCAATGAAAAGTGCTGTTCTCACCTGAAGCCACGATGACAGTCAGCATCTCTGGTGCCATGGCAGAAATCACTCTCGGCGTCAGAGATTAAATTGACATGAAACTTAAATCACTCGCTGCACACATTATCTACAGCCTTAACGCAAACTGACGTTTGCGCTTCAGCTGGAAGAAAACAGGGAACTCTTCGGCTTTTCCTCCCAATGTGTTAGACACTCCCATACATGATCCAAACACTCGATCCCTGCGGATTAAATATTAACACTGTGTCAGGAGAGATAGAGTCACCAGCAGAAATACCTCATCTCACACTGCCTCCATCACTGAAAAAGCAAAGCAACAGCAAACCTGACTCATGTGCAAACTCTAGTGGAAGTTCATGGAGATGTGCAAGTAGGATTTTTTTTCTAAATAAATAATAGAGCAGAACAAATTACTAAAATCCCATTCAACGAAACATTATATGTCATAATGTGATTATTTCCCTGCTATTATTGTATGAATTAGACTGACTTTAGTGTCTCTGAGGGGAGATTCTCTTTGCAGAACTATATGATATGAGTTGCTGTGGAGGAGGAATTCTTGTGAAGGTGTGGTTGTAGTTGTTGGGGGAGTAGTTGTGGAGGTGTGGAGATTTTTGTGGTTTCTGGAGGTGGAGATGTGATTATTTTGGGGTTGAAGGTGTGATTGTTATTGTGGAGATCAGGGGGGTATACTAGGAAGCAAGTTGAACAGAGCCAGGGTCTCTTTGACTGAGCTGGCTCAACAAACCCTTCAGCCTCGGTCAGAGCTAACAGGGTACCACAAAGGTGATTATCAATTCCTTGTTAACCCAGGCTTTCTGCTTCAGACTCTGTGTGTGTGTTCACAGAAAATGAGTCAAATGACGCATTCAGCACATCATTTGACACTTAATTACACATGGAGGGAGCAAGCGAAGGAAAAAGGAGCGCAGTGTATCATAAAAAGTCCCCCGGCAGACTAAACCTATGTCAGCCTTACTAGGATCGATCAAATATTATAGTCAAGAACTATATTTAGGTCGAACTCTGTCCCATACTGAAGGAAACTATAAATCGCTTTAGTTTTTAGACAAATCAAAGTCAAATTAATTTTACAGATTGAATAATATCTGTGTTAAATATCAACAGACTAATTTATCAGCTGTAATATAACAGCAGGGTTAAAACAGACATCAGTAAATCAGAACTAAGCATATGAACGTAAGTGGTAACGGTATGTATGATTAGAAGGAATCATATCGCATTTACTGTGAAATTAACGTCATTCTGATTAAAAATATATAGTGACCTGTTAATGTATAATGTGATCTGTGGTTTTATAGAAACTTATTTTAGAGCCACTGCTGACAAATTGACCAGCAAACACCACAGACACATTCAGCAATTCAGTGAGAGCCACAAACACATGAATAAGGTAAAATATTAATATATTATATTCTGTCTCAGATTTTCTGCATCACTGATAAACTGCAGGTTCCTGTGGGGAAACATAAAGCTTTGCAATGCACGACTTTGTTAGAAGGCATTTATGTCACATTACGGCTCAACAAGTCGTATGAGGTGTATTAACATTTTTGGCTCATATGCTGACACTGATTATAGAGTGACGCTCCTCAAAGGAGCTGTGATAGATGCTTTACAGCTGATTTCAAGCTGAAACTCAGAACATAACCTGCTCCCCACCAGGTTAAGTCTGACATAAGTTACCATGGTGACCCAGCCAGCTTAGAAGAGAGCCAGCTTCACAGTACGGGAAACCCTGGCTTTAGTCTCAACAGACCTCGCTAAGGCACTAATCTCACTTCATATTATACCCCCCGGGTTGTTGTTTTTGTTCTGGAGGTGAAGTTGTTGGGAGGTGTGTTGTTGTTGTTGTTTTTGGTTCTGGATGTGTGGTTGTTGTTGTTTGATTTTTGTTGTTGGTTTGGTTCTGGAGCTGTGGTGTTGTGGAGATGTGATTGTTGTTTTGTGTTTGGGTGTTGATTGTTGTTGTGGAGGTGTGATTGTTGTTGGTTGGGGTTTGGTTGGGTGTGTGATTGTTGTTGTGGAGGTTTGATTGTTGTTGTTGGTGGTTTGGTTGTTTGGGTGGGGTTTGGGGTGGTGTGTGTGGGGTGATTGTTGTTTTTGGTGGGGGGGTGTGTGGATTGTTGGTGTGGGGGTATGATTGTTGTTGTTTTTGTTTGGTTTGGGTGTGTGATTGGGTGTGGAGGTGGATTGTTGGTTGGTTTGGTTGGGGGTGGTGTTGGGGATGTGATTGTTGGGGGGTGGGGGTGGGTTGGTTGGGGGGTTGGGGGGGTTGTGGGGATGTGGGGTTTTTTTGGGGTGTTGGTGTGGGTGGTTTTTTGTGGGGGTGGATGTTGTGGGGATGGGGGGGGTTTGGGGTGTGTGTGGTTGGGGGGGGGGGGTGGGGTTGGGGTTGGTTTGGTTTGGGGGGGTGTGTTGTTTTGTTGGGGGTGGTTGTTGTTGTTGGGGGGTTTGGAGCTTGTGGTTGGGGGGGGGTGGTTGGGGGGGGGTTTGTGGGTGGGATGGTGTTGGGGGGGGGGTGGGGTTGTTTTGTTTTGTTTTGGGGGTGTGGTGGTTGTTGTGGGTGGGGGTGGTTTTGTTGTTGTTTGGTGTTGGGGTGTGGTGGGGGTGGGGTTGGTTGATTGGGGGGGGGGGTTGTTGTTGGGGGGGGGGGGGGGGGGGGTGGGGGGGTGGGGGGGGGGGGTGGGGGGGGGTGTGTTGGGGGGGTTGGGGGGGGGGGGGGGTTTGGGGGGGTGTGGGGGGGGGGTGTTTGTGGGTGGTGTGTGTTGGGGGTTTTGGTTGTGGGGTGGGTGTTTTGTGTTGTTGGGGGGGGGGGGGGTGGGTTGTTGGGGGTTGGGTTGGTTTGGTTTGGGGTGTGGGGGTTTTGGGGTGGGTGTTTTGTGGGGGTTGGGGTTGTTGGGGGTTTTGGTTTGGGGGGGGTGTGTTGGTGGGGGGGGGGTTTTGGTTGGGGTGTGGGGTGTTGGGGTTGGGTTGGGGGGTTGGGTTTGGTGGGGGTTGTGGTTGGGGTTGGGGGGGTGTGGGGTTGGTTTTGGGGGTTTGGGGGGTGATGTTGTGGGATGTGATTTTTTTGGTTTGGTGTGTGGGTGTTGTGGGGTGTGGGGTTGTTGTTGGTTTGGTTGGGTGTGGTGTTGGTTGTTGTTGGGGTGTTGTTGTTGTGATTTTTTTGTGGTTGTATTAACGAGAACTCTCAAGCTGTGACAGGCTGAGGTGGAGCTCATTTTAACTCATGTACTCACTGACATGTTTAATCTCTATCGATGCATCATATTTTTTTTTTTTAATGGTCCTATGTTTAAAATGTAAAAATAAGTATTAATTGATGAGAACATTTATTGACAGCAACATAAATTATTTATAGATGATGTGGAGACATGTTTAGAAAAGTTCTGAGTTTTAAGGTATAGCTTTTATACACTAGCAACATTGTTTTGAAAAAAAACTTAAAATTTTTAACTCTTCATATTTTCAGTGATTTTCAGCCTGTGATGGGTTTTTTGTGATTTCCAATAGACTTTTAATAACAAAGAAATTAAAAACAAGTTGGGATGAAAATCACTTTACATGCACATAGACTATAAAACTGCTATAATATAGAGCAGCACATAGCAGAACATGGAAATACTTAACCCTTTGAAACCTGCAGTGACTTTATTTTTCTTCGGTTTGCATTTGCACGCTTTTTACAAAGTTTTTAAACCTAAGACAATTGGTTTGATTTCTTTCAGAAATACGGGAAATGAAAAACGGGTAATGAGCAACTTGGCCAGAAATGTCCTGCAAAGTGCAAGAAATGAGTAGATTTAGAAAATTATTTCTAGAAAATGATTGATAAAAGTGACCATAAAACTGTATTTATTATTATCAAAATTAAATATTAAATAATAATAATAATAAAATAAATTATTTTACAGAATTATTAGAATTTTAAGCACCTTTCTTTCCAGGTTATATTTATTTATTTATGTTTTATTGATTTATTTTGGTCATTTTCAGGTAATTTTCTTATACTTTTTACCATAGTTCTTGCCAGTTTAAACGTTTTTTGTTGCCTGCCTTTAATGTTTTTCAAAGAAATCAGTCCAATTTGTCCGGATTTCAGAAGGTTAAATAAGTGAAGCCACAGGTCAACACTTGCAGCCCATCCTCTGTCCATCCTCCTCTTGCTCCCATCATCCTCACCTCCCCCCCCACCTCCTGTATTGTGTTGGTCGTGATGTGGGTGAGCGATCACGACATGCCTTTTAAATGTTAAGTGATGTAGGCTGAAGCCCTCAGACTGTGATTCACTGCACAGGAGGGGCCGAGAGAGGAGCGAGGAGCGAGGAGCAGGAGAAAGCTGCGTGGGGAGGGGAGAAAGAGAGAGAAGGAGAAGAGAGAGAGAGTTGCGTGGTTTGTCAGCTTTTATTTTCCTCCCCAGGCTCCTCCGTTTTAAAAGCGCGCGGGGAGGACGACAGGATGGAGCGGATGGAGTCGATGGAGCCGATCACGGCGCACTACACTACCGCTTACCCGGAGATCCAACCCGACAGCGGGTACGAATCCAGAGAGACTACCGACAGCCAGGCAAAGACCCCTCCAGCTCCGACCTATGATGAGGATTTAGTGCACAAGGTATGTCGATACAAAAACCGACGGTTTAACTTCCCATGACCGGTTTACTTTATTTCAGATTGGGTTTTTTTCTTAGTCTCTTTTTTTCTGATATTTAACTGGCATTCATGAGATGTCCGTTAAACCCCGCTGTGCCCGGGTCCGGTCCTCGGGTCCTGAACCCCGGCACGCCTCCGCGCTGGCCAGCTTTTGCGCTCTCCGTGGTGCTGATCTTCAGTTGGCTGCCGTCTCTGTTGGCGCGTCTCCAGGCTTTTTTTGCGTATCAGATCTGACCAAAACGCATCACTCGCTCCATAATCAACATTCAGCGCCGCTTTAAACTCACACCAGCCTCCTCATTTTATCTGCTTCCGACTTAAAAGACGTCACTTTGTGCCGAAATGCTTTTGAGCAAGATATTAACCCTTTCAGTTGAGACGCCTTCGTCATGCATATAAACCTTTAAAAACCGGAGCAAACTGGTTTGAGTCCTTTTATAAAAAAAAAAAATAGTTAAAGAAAGGGGGGACTTGGCAATAGATGTCCCCTAAATTTGCAAGCAATTCGAAAAAGGTGACAAGGAAATGACCTGAAAATTAGTTTTGAAAGAGAAAGACGGAGAGAAATTCTGAAAACTTAATAGTACATTTTAAAATAGGAAAATGTCCTGAAAACTACATTTATAATAATTGTTATTAACTTTTTTTAAAATCTTTTTTTGCCTGTTGTTTACCTTTTTATTTTTTATTTATTTATTTATTGCAAGAAATTAGGAAAAGGTGAAAAGAAAATGTCCTTAAAATTATTTTTTAAAAGAGATAACCAGATAGAAAGTATTCTAAGTCTCTTAAGACTGGGAGATTTCATCCTCTTGTTAATGTGTTAATGTGTTGACATAATATCCATTTCCGTTTTGAAATGAGCAAATAGATGGAGGAGTAATGGCTGCATTAGAGTGATGAAAGGACAGGTTCAGTAGCATCACCATGTGAGGGCTAATGTGGCTTCATAACTGTAAACACTGAGTTTTTCACAACAGTATGTTTTTTAAAAAAATTTAGCAATGTTTTCTAAGGTGGTGTCCTTGGCAATAACACTTTAATAATAATCAGTTTTAAAGCACGTTTCAAGCAAGGAGCAGACATGCTTTTTGTGGAACAATACAATCAGAAAAAAAAATCAACAGCAGAGAATACAGTGAAATATATAAAATATTCATATGGTAAAAATGGCAAGTAAAAATAAAAATGATATCTGGTGGTAACAAAACAGAGTTGTATTGAATGAGACGAGGAGGCGAGCCTATTAAAAAAAAGTGTTTTAAGACACGATTTAAAAGCTGAGACAGTGTCTGCAGCCTGAACACTTACTGGAAGACTGGTGCAAAGCTGAGGTGCTAGTACAGCAAAACATCCATCACCCATTGACCTTAAACTGGACACTAAAACAGCTAAGGCCTTACCAGCCGATCATTGCAGCGTAGTCACCAGAGTGAAATGTTGGCATTGTATGTTTCTGCAAGCCATATATACATTACATTTGTACATTTCATTTGTATGACGTCATTCAGATTACCTGTCTATGAGCTGTGTTTCTCATCAGGAGGAGGAGGAGGGGATGGTGAATGGTGTCAAACCAGATGGCTGACAAGCAGCAGATAGCAGCACATCACTAACCAATAAATGTATAGTTTAACGAGAGTTTGGGACATTTCCAGCCATGTTTGTAGCATCAAAAGCAGGTAGCAGTTGAAGAGTAGCAGAGACAGCAGCAGACCCCTGTTCATGACTAACAAAAGAGAGTATTTTCTAACAACAATCAGGACATTTCCAGTTGTTTACAGCAAAAAAGCATGGATTTTTTAACAATAGTTTGGGTCATGTCCAGCGGTTTCTGTATCAACAAAAACAGGTATTTTTTATACAATAGTTTGGGACATTTCCATCTGTGCACTCCAGGCCAAGGCTTACAATTTCTGTCCAAGAGTGACACTGTTGCATTCTGTTCGAGGGTCGAGGCCATTCATACCATGCAACTTAACTATTTTGCACCAGTTACCACACAAAGCTCTAAAAACCCATGTTATGCTAACAGATAAGCAAAGCTAGCAATTAGCTGGTTCGCGGTGCAGCACTTTGCAGCCAAAGAGCTACCTATATCTCTTGGGAGTTGGTGGAGGCCAAAACTACAGCTAAAAGGAGATGGACTATTGGAGAAGCATGACCACAACTGAAGCTACTGTTGCTCCATTTATTCTATGTAGTCAAATTACAACTCAGTAAGCTAACGTGACTGGAAGGAGTTGAATTTCCCTCTGATTATGAGGCTGCTGCGATGAGTCACGGGGTAATTCTTCTGGCTCTGATTGTACTTACAGGGACTTTCGTGATGAAACTATGTTCCATGACATCCTGAGAGGTGCTCATATCGATGCTATTATCAAGTAATTAACCGTTACACATCTGGAGTGACTTTTGATTTCTTGTGCTGGATTCAGACACCCTTCACAAGCACTTAAACCCTCAAAATACTGTTTTTATTTCATTAAAAAAAGATGTAGAAAAGTCAATGAGCAACTTGGCAAGACATGTCCCACAAATTGAAAAAAAAAAATTGTAAAAGGTGAGGAGGCCTGAAGTGAAATAGAATGACTGGAAAGTTACTTGGCGGTGTTTATTAGAAAGATATCCTAAAAAATAAGAAAAAAAATCCCTGAAATATGAATCTCATAATTATATCTCTCCTTAACATTTTCTTAAGCTCATGTTTTGTTTCATTTTTATTTGCTTATTTTCAGGAACATTTTTTTGTAACTTTTTACTAATTTCTGACAATTTTTTGGCCTTTCTTTCTTAAACTTTTGAAAGAAATTGAGTCAATTTGTTCAAGCTTCAAAGGGTTAAGGTTACATTAGCCTACAGAGACAACAAGTCAGATCCTCTGCGTCGCCTCCAGCTCAGGAGTGCTGGCCTTTGACCTCGCTATAGATGGGACAAAGTGAAAAGAGGAAGTCCCTTTGGGCTTCAGTGAGATGTCATATTATATTATGAATCGGTTGTGCAGGAACAGCTTCCAGTTCAGTGTGAGGGGGCTGCATCAGTCAAAGCTCATTTCTTTTAATGTTGAATTGGCCTTTAGTTAGTCAGTGCTTTGGTTTCTTTTTAAATACTCCTTACTGAAATAAATGCACCGACAATCTGATATAATTCATCTCTTTCCAAAATTAAACACAGTATTTTAACATCATATTAAAACATGTCACAGTTTTCTGATGGTGCTTGACCGTTGCAAAAAGTTTGATCACTTGTCTTGAATATTTCACACTGAAACAATCTGCTATTATGTCATTCTATTTAAAAAATGACTTCTACTTAAAAAATGACTCTCGACTGCTGCTGAGTGACTTTCTGTCTTGAGTGTGAGTTTAGTGAGAACTGAGTTCACAAAGTCTAATGGTCCAGTGAGACAAGAACTGGGTTGCCCTAATGTAACCATTATGCACTTTGACAGCTGCCTTTAATTGCCTCAGAAATTGTGTGTGTGTGTGTGTGTGTGTGTGTGTGTGTGTGTGTGTGTGTGTGTGTGTGTGTGTCAGTCTTGTTCTGTGAGGGGGGGAGGTGCTTTGCAAAGGGGCAAACTATTGCAAAAACAAGCTGTTCTTTAAAAATGCCAGAAACTGTTCTTTAATAACCCTCTCTGTCCCAAGTTACGTGGGCCAGATCAGGCCCCCAACAAGGTGTTGGGTCCCCCCAGTCATTTCTCTAATTCACAATAAAAATACAGAGATTCACACTGGGAATTTTTTAGTATTTTAAGGTTACACAGTGTGCCAGATTGCATAAAACAGCATCAAAATAGAGCTTGTTTATAAAAAGAAAGTGCCAGCTGAGGATCCCCACCTCAACAGCGGTCCTGGCTAAGCCCCTAATGTCCTAAAATCCTAAAAACGTCCTAAAATCAGAGAAATGTCCTAAAATGCTAGAAATGTCTGATAATCCTTAACATGTCCTAAAATCCTAGAAAGGATCAAAATCCAAGAAATGTCTTAAAATCCCAGAAGCATCTTTAAATCCTAGAAATGTCCCAAATTCTAGAAAAGCCCTAAAATCCAAGAAATGTCCCAAAATCTTGGAAACTTGCTAAAATCCAAAAATCACGTTTGGGGCTGCAGCAACTGGTGATCAAAACTACCTTTTTTAGAAACATCAATATGATATGTACACATGTAATGTATCTATGGTTTGTAGAACCACCAACATTTTCATTTTTCCAGTGTTTCCTTCGAGGGATCACAATTACACAGCAAAAATGGAGCTTCTGTGAGTGCTCTTTGATTAAGTTGTGATTAGACTTAAATTACACTGTAGTTAGAGCTCTTTGTAGAACTTCCCCCTTTGTCTTACCACACATCACCCAACATTTTTATCAAAAATCAATGTAACATTGATCTTGTGATGAACGATTCAATATCTTCTTGGAATTAATAATCATTGTATAGTGTGGTGTCGTAACGTATCGTGTCGTATGGCATCGCATCATATCGCAACGTATTGCAACATATTGCAATGCATCGTATTGCAACCTATCGTATCGCAACATATCATATCATATCTTTAATAGTCTTTTACAGGGCTGGAAAGGACAGGCTGGTGTTCCATAAATATAAAATGAACAACACATTAGTCAGTCTGTCAATATTGTCTGACTTTCCTATTCTGTCTGTAGCTCTCAGCCACCCCAATCCCCTTGCTTCTGACAGAAGATATAAATATTTAAAGCTGCACTCATCAATAATGTTATGTAAAAATGGATCAAATGACCAAGTTATGTGGTAAAGGTAACTCACAGTGATGAAGCCAAAGAAAAACCCCAAACTGCAGTTCTATCAGCTCAACAGAGCTTTTTAGCATCGTGTTAGTTTTTACAATCTGCAACTTTACTGTTCAGCTCCACTCTTAACTCTTCATCGACCTTAACTCCACCAGCAGTGGGCAGATGTTTCCAGTGAAAGTCAACAGACAAAGTTAGCAGCAACGTGGTGGAGCATTTAGCAGCTAAAGAGACAGATATTTCGATGGAGACCAAAGTTGGAGCTAAAAGGAGAGTGTATACTGGGCTTGACCAGACACACGCCTTCAAATGAATGATGGTGCTGCAGCACATCAGGTGGATGCAGAAGTAATGGTGACAGAGGTGCATGCAGATGTGGCTGCCAGTAGCTCCCATAAAGTTTGTCATATTTATGTTTTGATTTACTGTGTTTTTGCCTTTGTCACTGGGGCACATATGGCCTATGACAAAATACCAGTCATCATCTTGGATTGAGGCCTAGTCCACATGTACACAGGTATTTTTTAGGTATCTCCACCAGCATGCCTGAGCAGCGCAGTGACAGCAGACTCACTGAACTGCAGCGTGTTGTGCACTTGTGGTGTTCAGCACTGTTGCTGTGATGCAGGGCTACCTACTACTATGAGTTCTGTATTTCCGTGCGCTTGACATCGCTTAATAGCCTGCGTTTGTGTTTTGGTGTGGACGGTGATTTTTTTTTTTTAAAATACCTTTGGTGTGGACAGCAAATTGATTGTAACCGGAGGAGGAAAATTAGCGTGTATGTGTGGTCTAGGCCTAAGTTCAGCAAACCTTGAGGTGATCACTGCAAACACTTTCTGCTGGTGACTGTGCTGTGAGGTTTCTTTCTCACTGATGCACTTTTTGTCCCTTTTCTCTGGGGGGCAGTAGCTTTTCTTCCTCTCTATCTAGCCTGTTTTCCCCAAGGGATCACAATTACACAACAAAAATGGAGCTTCTGTGAGTGCTCATCGGTTTAGGTTGTGGTTAGACATAAATTACACTGTAGTTTGAGCTCTTTGTAGCACTTCTCCCTTTGTTCACCACACATCAGCCAACATTTTTATTAAAATTAATGTAACACTGATCTTGTGATACAGGATTCAATACAGATGAATTGGTTATCATCATATTGCATGGCATGGCATCGTATCCTATCATATTGCACCATACCATACCATATTGTATCTTATCGTACCTTTTCTTATCTTATCGTATCATGTCAGTGCAATCCATACTTCATACTTTTATACTGATACTTTTATATTAATTGAAGTATTTTTTTCTGAAATCTAAAAGCAATTATGTTTGTTTATTATTGCTTTTTAATTGCTTATCATGATATAACACCCTCTAACACAGCACCCTCTCCTGATCCATAGATTCACACAAATATTGCCATCAAAGTGCATTTGCATCAGTCATCAGACTGACTTCTAATAGTGGGAGCTGCAGTAATCTGCTGTAGTCATCTGTTCGGTGGATTCCAGTCCCAGCTGTGTAGCGTATCAGACAGGCTAAATTAGTGGCGATATGAAAACTGTCAAGCTAAATTACACTGGCTGTGTGCAGACTTTATACTCTCCACGAAGATAAAAGTGACTTTTCCCATTGCTCAGGCAGAGGAGATAAGCAGAACACCATGATTCTCTACTTTCCCAAATACTCCAATTTCACATACAGTAAAAGGATTTAAAGGGTAACTTGAGTATTTTTCATCTCAGGCCCTATTTTCCTGTTTTCTTGTCCAAGTGAATAATAGAGAAAACAATTTTAAATATTGGTACAGTCCTGAGCAAGAGCCAAACCGCCACAAAACAGGCTCTGATGTGATCCTGGGGCATTTTTGCACCGTCACTTTTCATCTGCTTCTTGTTTTTGCGGCTGATAGTTACAGATTGTTACTGTAAGTAGCTGATAATATGGAGAGTACATTGTAAAATCTGGCAAGATGATCTTACTTAAAATAATCTTGAAAAACCGATTGCCTGAAAAAGTAAAGTACATAATAACTAATAATCTTTATTTATGCTTACTTAGCTGTATTTACTTAATTTAAATTGTGTAGTTATTGAAGTTCAAAAATGACCAGTAAAATGACCTTGTTCTTTCTAAGTGTTAGCAACTTCAGTAAACCAACTCAGTCTGACTTAAGTGTCAATATTAAGTGTCCTCATATATTTGTGTATTAAGTTCTTTTTCCCATTTCAACTTTGCCCATGTGTTTTGTTGCTTGAGACTGTTTTTCGAAAATATTCTTCTTGAAATTTGATGTGGTACCCTGAAAGTTGGTGGAGATCACGGCTGGACTTCCTTCCTATTTTACTGACATTCACACTGATACTTTATTTTCATAAGAAACAATGGAAGGAGGAGATCTGGAGTAAGCCAAAACTCAGAAATTATGTCCAAATTAAAGAAGATTACTACACAGAACCTTATTAAACTTAAGGAGGGGACAGAGGTCCCTGTGTGCTCAGTTAAGATCTGGTACCTTGCCTCTGGCGAGAGAAGCCGGTAGGTATAAAGGTATTCCTGAAGAGCAGCGTATGTGTGTTTTGTGTGATCTTGAAGCTGTTGAGAATGAATTTCATTTTTTGTTCTTCTGTCCTCTGTATAGTGATCTGAGAAAGCATTTGTTTGAAAAAGTTCAGGTGCAGAACCCTGACTTATTTTGGTTGGCTGAGTGTGATATGTTGAGCTGGCTCTTTAAAGACGAGATTTATGCCTTAGCCAGATTCATTGAAAATGCATGGACATTACGCCAGAAAACACTGTATCCAGCATAACTGTCTATTATTGGTTTGTATATTATGAAATGCTCCTTGTATAATTTATATTTTGTTCTGTGGACATATTGTAAAGGGCTACGTGACCATCTTTGAATCGTTTCGATTTGTTATCATCAGTGTCTACTAAGCCAATGTGGGCTGGACACAATTAAGTGCATGACACTTAAATAAACAAATCAATCAATGCACTTTTTAATTTGTTTCATCAGTGATCATTAAAATAAAATGAACGTCAAAATGCCAAATATCGGCCCCAATAATCATCCAGACAGATAATCAGTCAACCCCTAAGTTTTTATAGCACCTCTCTATGCAAAAATCACTTCCTGCCCCTCATCTGCAGTTCTTCTGGGTGACGTGATGTCATGTACAAACAGCCTATAGCCAGACATGCTAACATTTTCTGCGGACGTTAGAGCTGATTAATCCATTGTTTTACTCATCCCTTACACTTTTGTATTATCTTTCTTAGGAAGGGAAAAAAAATCACCCAACAATTTTTTAAATGCCAAGGATCACACCTGCTCCAGCTGAAATCAATGTCGCAAATCAGTCTCCAAAAAATGGGGAAAAAAAGGTGATGTAGGCCTAGAGCGTCTTACAAACCCACAGCAATATTATAAGTTTATCTGATGTGACTTAATGGCAGCTGTTTCTTGTTTACTGGAGTGAAAGCATGTAAAATAATGCCTACATGTGTGCACGTGAGGACAGAATCAGTGAGGGGGAAACAGCCATACTTGTAGAATTACAAATGCATATGTGATGATGAGGACGAGTGTGTTTGCGATGGGAGAGGGGCACAACGCTGTTTCCGTGGTAACAGAGGTTAGCTGGGAAGTGGGTCTGCCTCATAAACCCCCTCTGGAGACTGGAGGCAATTAGGTGATACACTGCAGATGTTCAGGAGTTAGACACAGATGATGTGAATGAAGTGGACAGTATATTGTGCATATTTGTGGTGAGGAGAGAAAAAGAGATACGTTTTATTCATCTCTCATAAACAGATTAAGTGCCAGTGAATTTACCTTCTGTCTGTTTAAACCAGTTGTTCCTACCAAGATTTGTAGGATTTTCTAGGATTTATGATTTTTCTAGGATTTTAGGACATTTCTCAGATTTTAGGACAATTCTAGGATTTGAGGCTTTGTAGGACTTTGGGATCAAGGATTATAGAAAATGTCTATGACTTTAGGTCATTTCTAAGATTTTCTTGGATTTTATGACTTTTCTAGGATTTCAGGACATTTCCTACATTTTAGGACATTTCTAGGGTTTTGGGACATTTTAGGATTTTAGGACATTCTTGGATTTGGGGATCAAGGATTATAGGAAATATTCAGGATTTAATGACTTTTCTAGGATTTTATGTCTTCTAGGATTTTAGGAGGTTTCTAGGATTTTAGGATATTTCTCAGATTTTAGGACATTTCAGGATTTTCAGATCTAGGATTTATCATACATAGTTCGTTCAAAATATTTAAACACTTTAAGACGTAATATCCAAAATTTGTATGGTAGCTTGCCACAAAATATATTATACTGTAATAAGAAACAATTTTTGTCAGTGTGGACATGCTACACACGATTAGCTTGGTAAGACTCTTTAATTCAGTCGTTCAGTTCATTTTACTGAAACCATGAGCACCAAAGAACAAGTAATACCAGCAGAGTAAACAAGAAAGACACAAAAAGGAGTTTTAATGAAACAATTTGACTGTATTTCCATCTTTGCTTAGCAACAGTTTTATGTGAAAGCCCAAATATGAGCCTGTTGAGTTCAGTGATTTAAGCAAATAACAGCCAGGGATATTAATTAGAGTTTTTAAGTAATTCTTCTTTCAATTTCAGAACTGACTTTTTTCTCAACAGGGAGAATAGTGAATTGTAGTTATTGGAAACACTTGAATGAAGTCGATATGAAAATTCAGAGGATTATTGTTGATGCCGTATATTATATCCCTAACCAAGTTGTGACACATTTTGGGGACTTTCTAAAATCCTTCTAAATGCTGAGATCAAAGGGAGGCTGTAAAACCTGTCGCTACTGAGAGAGCTGCTTCAGCTTCTCAGCTCTAATCCCTCCAGCCATTATCATCCATAAAGCGTTAAGACCAAATGAAAACCTCACAGTTAAACCACTGCCTGCTTTAACTGATGATCACACTACCCTGACAGTACTTTCGCCTTTCTTGCTTTGTCTTGCTTGCATCGCAGACACTCATCGTCACATGGACATAAATGTTAATTCCACTCCAGTTTGTCCAGTATGTGAACACCCATCCCAACCAAGACCACTTCAGACTTTCTGGGGATGGTCCGAAGAGGGTTAAAACACCTGAAAGCCACATATCACATTTTTTTATTGTTTTAATATTTCAACCCTTTAAAACCTGGATAGGCATCAGTTTTCTTGTACAGCGTTGAGATGCCTTTTGCAAGAATTTAAGCCTCTGAAACAGGGTTTCCTTCAGGGGAAAAGGGGTCATCAGCAACTTTGCATGATATGTGCCATAAAAGGTGACAAGGAAAAAAAAGTTTTCTAAGAAAAATGACACGGACAAAAACAAGAATGTAATTATTAGAATTATATATTTGAAATGGAATTACAGAAAAGAAAACAAGATTATTTATATTTAGAATTTTCTTTTTTATTTTCCTTTTTTTAAAATTATTTTTGGGTCATTTCTTGGTTAATTGTTTGTTGCCTTCTTTCCATGTTTTTAAAAGGAATGAATCCACTTTGCTCAGGTGTCAAGGGGGTTAAGGAGGCATTTTGTGCCTGTAGACAGCTGACAGTTCAGAGATAACAGGAAATAAAAGGGATAGTCTGGGTATTTTTGAGTGGGGTTATATGAGGTTTCAGCCCGTTTTCATAGCAAACTCGTCAAATACCGCCTCTTTGACAGCGATTTGGGCGTAAGATTGTGATGCGAAAAGGCACCTGTCACACCCGTATGAAATTCTGCTGGACGGCATCAGGTGAGAATGCAACTAGACACAATTGTTCACAGTGTTGTTATACACCTGCAACGGCCAGATGGCACCTGCTGCGTCCACATGTAATGCGACAGGACGGCTACAGTTTGAAATGGTGCGGGTAACAATGTAATATAAGAAGTGTGAGGGCAACTATAAGGTAGGCAGGAGGGATGGTGGATGGATCAACAAACCCTGGACTTTCATACAGGAGTCTTTTTTCTATACCTTACCATGTGCCTCCCTCCCTTAATCCTGACCATCCGTACCAGCATGTGCGTTTGTTGACGTTCCATGTTCCATGCTCTTTTTGGCAAATTTTCAGGTAATTCTCTGTTCAGGTAAAACTTTTCACAGATTTCTTGCTAACTGCTGTGACATTTGTTCTTTTGTTGCTCATTACCTTCTTCCCATGTTTGGTGAAATAAATAATTTGATTGTAGTTCCATCTTTGCTTCGCAAACATTTTGTGTGAAAGGAAATAAAAGCCCGTCCCTTACAGATGCATGTCCCAAATATAAGCCTGCTAAGGGTGAACGATTTAAGCAAATAATAACCCAGCTGATTGCAGATTGAAGTTTTAAGATTATAGACACTCAGGCTGCATTTTCAACATCAAAATTTCCAAATCCTTTTTCCTGAAGACAGAGAACAGCTTGGTGGTATCTCATTTACTGTGTCTGTTACAGTTGAAGAGCAGTGTGTGTGTGTGTGTGTGTGTGTAGGTGGCAGGTACCTCAGTGTGACTCTTTCTAAGTGGGCTTCAGATGAAAGACAGGCCTGTAGAAGATGAAGTATTGACTGCTGGCCCTGCTGCTGACTAACTTGTGTGTGAATGCTGCCTTTCATTCATTTCATTGTCTTGAAGGTTATCTCCTGCAGCGTGTGAGTCACACTGTCATCGCGGTACGTTGCCAACTTCTTGTAGAAGATAACATTAGTTGCTTGGAAGCAGCAAAGTCCACCATGACGCACATGCTGACTCACAACCCAACATTCTTAACTGATTGTGATGTTTCTGCTAGAATACAATGCTGCAGGCTGATTCTGATACTAAAATAATTTTTATTTATTGCAGACGATCCTTGTCGGGGACAGTGGAGTGGGAAAGACGTCTCTGTTGGTGCAGTTTGATCAAGGAAAGTTCATCCCTGGCTCCTTCTCTGCTACAGTGGGCATCGGATTCACGGTGTGTGTACTGACGATTTGTATGTGTGTATGTCTTTTATGTACGAGACAATATGTTGTTGAAATTAAGACAAATTTAATTAAGCAAATTGTTTTCTTGAAAAACATGGGAAGAAGGCAATTAGCAATAAAAGAATAAATTACCCAAATATAGGAAGAAACAAAAAGCTAAGTGAAAAGTACAAGAAAATTAACAAGAACTTTGAAAAAAAGAAAGAAAAAAATGGTAAAAGAACAAAAAAGAATTGAAGAAAAAAGAAATGGCCTGGTTAAAAAACTAAAAAAAAAGAAGATAGAAAAAAGAAAGAAAGAACAAAGAAAAGGAGAAATAAAAAGAAAAAAGGCAACAAAAAATGGCCTAAAGATGGCTTAAAAATTATATAAATTCTCATCATTAGTCATAAATATAGCTTTTCCTAGCTGATTTCTTTTTTTTAGACATTTCAACTAGCTTTAAAAAAATAATAATTTTCTAAGTACGCAAAATTTCTCACCAAGTTGCTCATTGCCTTTTTTCCTCATGTTTTTGAATAAAATGAAACAATTTTTCCAGGGTTCAATGGTTAAATATTTGTGAAAGGCATCTGAAAACAGCATAAAAAAGTTTATCCGACAAAATGTTATCTCATCCAATTAACAAAAAACTTTTCTTTTTTTTTTACCTACCCAGAGTTATTCATCCAAACAAATAGTTCTGGTTCTACTGGCCCAGTTTTCTAAATCTGTTTGAGCTTTCTGCCACCATGATAGTAAATTGGAAAAAAAATCAACAGCAACAGTTTTCCCATTACGCTGAACAAATCACAGCACACACATTTTTGATTCCCTTGGGAAACAGAAGCACTCCTCAAAAAATGTAGGACAGGCTGGCTGTCACATGTCACTGGAAATAAACTGCTTTGTTGCCCACCACCACAGTGACTCAGGAGAGGAGTGAGAGCCTGCCACTTAAAGTCTGTGTGTGCACTGTTGCAAATTTGACTTTAGGATGTCCCTGTTTTCCCCTTTTGAGTGTTCTCTTTTTCCTTGACCTGTTGGGAATGAATTTGACTAACCCATAGCCCATGAGGTCTGTGACACAACATCCTCCTAAAAGTCAGGCAGTTTTGGTATCTGTTCCAGCTGGTACGCCTCTTCTGGTTTCAGCCAGCCTATTGTTTTCTTCATATAATATAGGCCAGTGATACTCAACTTACAGCCTGTGGGCCAAATTTAACCCCCGTTAGGGTGTCTGGTGGCCTCCCAACCATTTTCTAATACACAATAAAAATAAACGAATTGTTGGGAATTGTTTTTGTACTTTATGTATAAATATGGTGCCAGAATGCATAAAACAGCATCAAAATAGTTTGGTTATCATAAAAAAGTGCTAATTGAGGATACCCTTCACGCCCGACAGAGGTCCTAGCTAAGCCCCCAATGTCCCAAAATCCTAGAAACTTCCTAAAATCCTAGATATGTCCCCAAATCAGAGAAAAGTCCTAAAATCCTAAAAAAAAAAATGTCCTCGCCAAAGAAACTTCCGAAAAACTAGTATTATCCTAAAGTCCCAAACGTCCAAAAATCTGTGAAATGACCTGAAATCCTAGAAGCATTCCAAAATCCTAGAAACATCCTAAAATCCTGTGACTGGCCCCTGGCCTACAGTCATTTTGCAAAAGTGGCCCCCAAAGTAATACAAGTTGATTGTCCCTGGCTTAGCTGTATTTTTCTGTTGTCTTTTTCTTTCTTTTTTGTATTGTTGTTGTGTAGGCAGAAATCTCCAAATCCAAAACCAGTTTCACATTTATTGAGATTGTTTTTGTAGTTTGAACGGATTGTTCCTTTAATCACTCACTCAGCCGTGTGCAGTACCCATTCTAACGTCAATGAAAATCTGTTTCTGCTTCTCCCAGAACAAAGAGGTGACCGTTGATGACGTTAAGGTCAAACTACAGGTCAGTAAGTAAATCAGTGCCAGTAAAAACTTGAATGTGCTTTCACAATAGCAACCTATTTTTAGAGCTCAGGCCGGTTTCCTCTCGGGCACTAGTGTTTAAACTGAAAATTAGAGTTAGCCAAGTGGAACCAGGCCGAGCTCTTTTTTTTCTCCTGTTCTGTTTTAGATTTGGGACACAGCAGGACAGGAACGGTTCAGAAGTGTGACACATGCATACTACAGAGATGCACACGGTGAGGCAAAAATTATCTGTATCTGAATCTCAGCTGCACTTTTACCCTCAAATGTTGCTGTGGTTGAGATGTGTGGTAAGATAACCATATTCATCTCTTATCTAAAGCTTTGCTCCTCCTGTACGACATCACCAACAAAACCTCCTTTGACAACATAAGGGTAAGTCTGGGCTCTGTCTACTGCCTGGAAACATATGGGAATGAGTGAGTCAGCAGGAGTAAACATCCTATAACAAAATCTAATAAGGCTGTTATTTTAGACCGTGTATTTATATTTCTGTCTGTCTTTCTTTTTACAGGCATGGCTAACAGAGATCCATGAGTATGCACAGAGCGATGTAGTCATCATGTTGCTGGGCAACAAGGTGAGGCTGGAGAGGCTCAGCAAGTGAAGGAAAAAGAGTTGAGAAAATAGAAACAGATGTGATCTTTAGTATCTGCAAAACGGTGGCTCCTTATGACAGGAGATATAAAAGGCAGGCATACATAACTTGCTTTGCTTTGGGGCCACTTTTTACAAAATAACAGAAAGCCAGGGGCCAATCGCAGCAGCGCTATAGATGTTTCTAGGATTTTAGGATGTTTCTAGAATTTTAGGATTTTTCCGGGATTTCAGGTAAATGATCAGATGTTATAATGTTTCAAGGATTTCAGGACATTTCTAGGATTTTAAGAAATGTCCAGGATACTAGGACATATCTTTGATTTCCTAGGGTTTTAGGACTTGTCCAGGGTTTAAGGCTGTTTCTCAGATTTTAGGAATTTTCTAGAATTTTAGGATGTTCCTAGAATGTTAGAACATTTCAAGGATTTTAAGAAGTTATAAGGATTTTAGGACATTTCTAGGCTTTTGGGATTTAGGATTTTATGAAATCTCCAACATTCTAGGACTTTTCTAGGATTTTGGGATCTAGTATTTATCATACATAGTTTGTTCAAAATTTTTAAACATTGTAAGATGTAATATTCAAAATTTATCTGGTTGCTTGCCACAAAGTGTATTTCACTGTAATAGGAAATTATTTGTTTTAACTTGAAAAAGTGTCCAAGCTGCTTTTAAATTTCATGTTGGCTGAATTTGAGATGATAAGTAATTTTGTAAGTAATTTTGTTTTGTTTGTTACACACAAAGTTATGTCAGCCAAAACAAAGTTTATCTTTAAAAAGTTTTTTCATATGATATATGACTCTGTGAATAGCTCAAGTACATTTGTATCATTGAATCTACTGTTCCAACCATACTGTGCGGCATCTCTCTGTCAGGCCGACATGAGCAGTGACAGAGCAATCAGGAGAGATGAAGGAGAGAGGCTGGCCAGAGTGAGTATGTCACTGATTGCTGTACAACCATAGCTGATGTGCTTTATTCTGCTCTTCACTACTGTTTACTCCTCTTCTCATCCTCAGGAGTATTCAGTTCCTTTCATGGAGACAAGTGCCAAGACGGGAGTCAACGTAGAGCTGGCCTTCACTGCAGTTTCCAAGTATGAAACAGTCTCACACACACTCAACACTACAGCTGCTGTATCTGCAGTCTGCTGTGCACTGCTCGCAGTCATTGCTTTCAACTGGTGTTCCGTACAAACAATAATTAGTAATGACCAACTGCTATTACGATCATTTCTCAAAATGTATTCAAGTCTGGATAAAGCAAAATCACTGATTTCTTTCTGAACAAATTGTAGACGTTAGAAAATACTTTTAAAAAATCACTCGAACAGACTGGAAATTGTGTATTTCTGCATTGTAGAGTTCGACTTTTCAACTGTTTTCCAACATTTCTGTGTCCATGATTATGTCAAAAATGGCTTGATGACGAACTGGAGCCATTCTTAGAAATCTCTTTACTATCATATAAAAATAACCTTACTGTTAACATTAATGCGCATAGTGTCAGTGTTGTTTCATTCACACTATGAACAAACAGGCTGTGTGTGTTACTGAGTTAGCTGCTAACAAGAGTCTGTACCTGCGTGATGGCTCATTCTTCATCTTGCGATGTGTGTTCTGCTACTGTAGACTGTGTGTGCTAATTTAGCTGCTAACGAAACTCTTTAGCTTCATAGTGGCTCATTCTCATCTTGGTATGTGTGTGTGTATGCTGTGCTATTATAGACTGACTTAGCTGCTAACGAGAGTCTGTAGCTGCATTGTAACTAATTCTTTGTCTTAGGACATGTGTGCTGTGGTTCCATAGATTGTGTGTGCTACTGAGTTAGCTGCTAATAAGAGTCTTTGGCTGCACGGTGGCTCATTCTTCTTCTTGGTGTGTGTGTGATTTGTGCTATTGAGTCTGTTGCTAACAACAGTCTGTCACTTTTCAGTGGCTTCTTCTCCAGCCCAGCATCTTCAGCAGACACATCGCTACCATCTCAGAGCGAGGAATACTGCTCATTTTTTCACAATTTTCAAAGATAATTTAATATACTTGGTCATGTTTTTAATCATTCAAATTTGCCTGGGTGGCTAATGACGCATTTGTCTGTGGTGACACAGATTCACTGCACACATTTATTTTTGCTTTACCCAGACTTAAAGAATAGCTCTAAAGAGGTATTAACCAGATGTTATAATATACATTTAATACTTCATATGACACTTAACATACATTAGCTGTAACATTTTTACTGATGATGAAATAGTAACATTTTAAGAAATGTAATAACTTATTGCTTCATCCAGTACCATCAAAAATCATCATAGGGTAAGTTCTGTATTTTTCAACCCAGACTATTTTCCCATGTTTTTGTGTCTAAGTGACAAATGGGAAAAAGCTTTGTAACTGGTCCACTACTGAGCAAGAATGGCCATATTTTTTTAATGATTAAGTACAAATTAAGGGCCTTATCCGGCCTCGGCCCTTTGCTGCATGTCATCCTCTCTCTCTTTCTCCCCCTTTCACAGCTGTCCTATAAATTAAAGACAAAAAATGCCCAAAAAGATATCTTAAAAAAAAAAAGTTTCCCGTAGTGTTTTCTAAACTGTTTGACTTCTGATTCTGATCCTCAGAGAGCTGAAGCACCGGGCCGTCCAACATCCCAATGAACCGAAGTTCCAGATTCATGAATACATTGAAGCACAGAAGGAGAAGTCGGGCTGCTGCAGCTACTTCTAAATCTCCTGTCCTGAGTCCTCCTCCCACAGCTCTGGGTGAAAAGACTGTCAGAGACACACTGAGAGCTACAGAGTGGGAGGACGCCCATTCACTCACTGCTGCTCCCGAAATATGATGCTGCCATTCATTCAAGACTAAAAGCCAAAAGGAAAAAACAAGCTATAGACTCACAAAACCCACAAATATCTTTAGCCCAGAACAGTTTACTCATAGATATAAATATATTTATCTTCATCTATCCAAATATTCATATCTATGAGTTTACCCAACTGTTTAAACTGGTATTTATCATTATGAGCAACTGAGTATTTGTAGTAGAAATGTTAGCAAATAATATAAAACGTATTCTTATTATTTAAGAAAATAGCTTTAAGCTATTTGCTTTCCTTGTGAGCGTTAGATGAGAAGATGATCACCGCTGTGCGTACATGTGAGTTACAGAGGTGGAGTCTGGACGTGGTTAGCCTAGCTTTGCATAAATACTGCAGGCATGAGGAAACAGTTAGCCTGATTCTGTGCAAAGCTTACAAATATAACTACAGCTCTGCCTGGATCTTCTATACTGCAGATTACGCCATATATTAAAATCTCATTGCTGAAACTTTTCTAAACAATAACAAATGTACAAAAAAATCTATTTGCGCCCTTCATATATTTTTTATATTTATAGATAGAAACAAAATTGTTTTTCAAAATTAATTTATATATTTCAGCATAACCAGTAAAATATGACAAGTAGATTTTACTTAAAAACATTTAGGAAATTGATTTCTGTGAAAAATGTAAGTAAATGTCACTATTAATCTTAATTTATGTTTACTCTATGTTTGATTGTAAAATTGATTTAACATTTAGTTATATTAACTTGATTTTGTGAAATTGTTCCGACTTAAAAATGGCAAGTTCATTTAAATCAATCTTTCTAAGTCTAGTTTACTGTGCTATATATCCGTATTTTGCTGACTGAAAACTAGTCATATTTAGTCATATTTATATCGTCGTAATTGTATATTTTTAAATGTAAACAAAACAGAGCTAGCAAATGTCCCAAGTTCATCATTGGCAAAATCCTCTTTGTCATGATCAAGTGAAGTCATTTTAACTTGGTTTACTTAAGTTTCAAATGCTTAGAAAGAACAGGGTAATTTCACTTGTCATTTTTAAGTTACAACTTTACCAAATTAAGTAATTACAGCTAAATTTTGAGAAAAAAACACAGATGTAAAGTAAACAAAAATTTAGACTTATATTTACTTTTTCAAGGCATTCAGTTTCTGAGATTTTTTTTAAGTGAGATCAACTTGTCAGATTTTATCATGTTATATATTCATATTTATACTGTATCTTACACATAGGCTACTGTAACTTCTCATAGAATGACACCTGTCAAATCCATATAAGTCAGCACAGTAGTTATAAACCGTTATCATTAATCATTGTAGCATGGCTATGCACACCACGCATGCTAACAATTGCTAATTAGCGATAAACACAAACACCCACCCACCCTGTCTTTCATGCAGGCATGAAAGGGTCTGTCCAGCCACGCTCACAACTGACACTGCCCGTGCACGTATTATGCAGAAGCAGCAGGTGCTTTGCTGCCAACCATCGGCATATGATAACATCATGACAGCTTCTGTTCAGCTGCGCGCCCACCAGACGCCGTCCAGCAGTGTTTCAGGCTGAGAGAAAAGGTGCCTTTTGGCATTGCACTCTTTCGCCAAAAGCACTGTCAAAGAGCCAGTATTTTACGAGCTTGGAATGATAATGCTCTGCTCTATCCATCAGAAAACTTTTGCATTGTATCTTGACGCAGAAGAGGTTGGTTGTAAGCAACCCCTTACTAGTCCAAGAGTCAACTCACGCACCCAAGAAGGGGTCAAGTTCAGGTTCAGGCAACAAAACACCTTGATTAGGGAAAGGAAAAGATCCTGACTGATGTAAATCATGAGTTGTTCATGTGACTAAGAACTGACAGAACTAAATAACTCAAAGTTAACTGCTAGTTTCACAAGGGACACAAACCCTGGTCTCCTGGGTCAAAGTCCTGCTCTTGTTGGGCCCATTTCCCTCCACTCCCACCTACCCGAAGCAACCTTAGTGCTCTTAAATCTAAGTCTGTTGTCATGAATGTCTAATAATGAAGGGTTTATATTGGAGTTTGTTAAAAGCCCAGCGTGTCTCATACAGAAGCTAAAGGGAGCTGCCCAAGCAGTATATTTTGATGCCCTGGCAGTGAGACCAGGCTGGAACTGGAGTTAACTTTTTGACCTAATGGCAATACTTGGACGGTTAAAAGATCATCAAATTGATTAGTGTTCTCCTGGTCTGTACAAGATTAGGTGGTAATCCATCAAATAGCTGTCAAGACATATCACCGAAAAAAAAAAAAAACAGAAAATAAAACAATCTCACAGTGGCACTAGAACAAAAAAATAGTGAATCGACACATTTAATGGACTTTATACTCTGACGACCATGAACATCTGCTCATGTTTTCATTGTACTCCATTGAAAAGTTTATTATTTCAGTGAGGACCGACCAACTGACCATAACAGCAATTTGTAGTTTTAGGGGGAATTACATGTTCTAACTATTAATTTTTTACTAAGCTTAGCATGCTCAGCTAGTTTAACCACATCCCTATTGAAGCTCTGTACACAACCACAGACATGAGCTACAGTTTCATCATCTCATTTAACTAATTATATCATTTATGCCTTTTTCAACAATGAAAGTTTTTGCTTGCCTTATGTAGATGTCAGACTGAAATTCTTTTCCTACCCTTTAACATGTTATCATTGCTGAAAGAAGTACAAGGATGTTACAAACACTCCAGTTTGCCAAAGTGGAAACTTAAAAACTACCCACACCCACACACCACTAGTATAAGCCAGAGGAGCTCACAGTCTCCATGCAAACTTAAAAAAAAAATCAACAGTTTCATCCTTATGTATCATGTAACCTCCAAGAGATCCAGACCAAGGCCACACACTGTGTCACAGATGCAATTCAAAGCCAAGAACATGGACACAAGTCATGTCTGATGATGTAGTCAGACTGCTACATTGCTGAGAAGTGAAAGTTTGCTGTTGTTGAAGCTTGCTGACTGAAAAGCATAGACTCAAAAGCTAATGTGCTCTCTGAGTGCTTGGCGAGGACGAACAGCTGTATTTCTGAACATGCGGAGTCTCTGCATGTTCAGAAATACAGCAGCAGAGGAACGCAAATGTTTTGGTCACCTGAATTGTGTCTGTAGAGGAGGATTGCTGCAAACATAACATGAGCTACTTGACAATGATCTACAGTTGGATTTCAAATTTGGTCTTTTATTTAGGATATATATATATAATATATGTACATATTGTATTTGTGAGTAAGTGAGCAGATTTTTTAAAAAATACAGTCTTATACCTTGATTTACTTTCGAGCTCAGTTGCATGTTTGTATTGCATGTAACAAAACGAGTCCGTGCACAGTGCCTACAGAATATATTAGACTCTGTTTATATTTGTATCCAGACGAACATAAGGTATGAACAAATAATATGCATTTCTCTTCAGATTTTAACTCAATCTCAGGGTTAAATTTTGTTTTGAAATACAGTATTCTAGTATTTAAGTCAGCACATTAAAGCTGCATTAATGGATTAAAACATTCAACACAACACATTGACTGGAAAATTTGTTTTGGCAAACCTGTTAGAAATCAGTTGCTTTTTTCTACACAGATGGAAACACATTAGAGTTAAGTTTGTAGCCATCTAATAAATGTAATTATACTCACTTTTTAGCTCTGTTTTGGTCTCCACAGCTTCCTGAGAAAAAATATCTGGCTCTTTAGCTGCTGAATGCTACGCTTTGCTCAGCAGCTGATTGCTAACTTTGTGTGCCATTTGTTGTCGTGCTGACACCATGTGGCGGTTTTAACAGAATTTTTCAGAGTTTCAATTACTTAAGGACGCTAAAACACTACATGAGCAGAGGGAAGCTGCAGTTGGGTAGTGTGATCTCTGTGGGTTTTTGTCACTACGGGCCGTGGCTTTTACTTTGCACTTAGTCATTTTATCCTTTGGGGACATAAAAATATTCATTAGTGCAGCTTTGAGAAACTAATGATGTCAGAACAACAGCTCAATGTTGGGGTTTTACTGTAACACATGCAAGTTTCTGAATTTCTTTTTGCAGTATGCAGTGTTCATATTGGTAAGTTACTGTATGAAGGCTCAGGTCTGGCACAGTTTCTAATCTTAAATTATTCCAATATCTTGGCATTAGATCTTGTACAAATTGAACTGTTGTTTTTTTCCCAGACCACGCTGCCAAAAGTTGTCTTTGATGTGTTGTATGCTGCATAAGAAATAAACTATTTTTAACTGAGAACATAATATGAACAGTAGTCTCCCCCTGCTGTCACCCATATGGTCCTTAACTGCAGCCACAATGGTGTTAGTGTGTGTGTGTGTGTGTGTGTGTGTGTGAGAGAGAGTGTGCGTGAGAGAGAGAGAGAGAGAGATAGAGAGAGAGATTGAAGGACCACTAACCAACTGACAAACAATGCTTGTGCAGCCTCCAGAACTTTTTAATTTTAATTTTTCCAGGTTTTACCCTTTACTCATAAAACAAATCATGAAAAATTCCTTGAACCTTCCTCAGCATTTCATATGTAGTGAAGCTGTATACTTATATAACTCGGAAGAATAAAAAAGAGACAACACTTCCTATTTGCAGGTGTAGCCTTCAAAATAAAAGCATTACAGCGTTTAAAATGTGGATTCAGAATAATTTATCTTCATTTTTTGTTTTCAAACTCACACCAACTCCAACCAGGGATGATTTGTTTCTCAGTGATTTTTGGAGGCCATAATATGACATGCATTCAATATATTTAGCAGGAACCATGTGCTCTCCTATTCTAATAATGGAAATTGAACATTTGTTTTTAATTGCTATATTTGCTCATTTTGTTCACCATAGCCAGTTCTTTTATTTCATTGCCCTGAAAAATGTTAAAATGTTTTCTTACGCTGCATTCTGAGGCCTTTCACAAGTAGGCTACTAAGTATACTGAAGTATAAAGTCAATATATCAAAATATAGAAAATAAGTATGAGTAAATGCAATTTGGCAAGGAATGTCCCAAAAATAGTAGATTTAGTTATTTAGATAGGATAGTGACAGGGATATAGATATATAATATTTTGTTCGTTTGTTTTGTAACTTTGCCGTTTTGTATGTGTTTTGGGTTGGTAACGTTTTCTTTTTGTCTTCTAATTTTCAAGTAATTTTTTTGTTACTAATTTCTTGCTCATTTCTGGGGGTCGTTTCTTCTTTGTTTGTTTGTTTTGTTCGTTTTGGTTTTTTTTTACTTTGCCTTTTTTTTGTTTGTTGTTTGTTTGTTTGTTTTTTTGTTTGTTGTTGTACTTTTTACTAATTTGCGATTTACCTTCTCCCCATGTTTTTGACAGAAATCAAGCCAGTTTGCGCAGGTTTCAAAGGACACTGCGTGTAAGTGGTATTGGTACCCAGCTTTTAAAACACACTCTGTGTATTCTCTGTATCGCAAATTTATGTAGCGTAGATATTGAAATTCACGAACAAACAGTTGCAGAAGACGTAGAAATCCGAAGAGCTGTGATGACGTCTGAAAAGTTTTTGCTTTAATTTTGAAAATCTGCTGACACGTGCTGCTCTTATTGTGTAGGTTTGACACAGGCAACTCAGCCGAGCACGGGACGGCGACGGATTGGAGTTGAAGAAGAAGATTGCAACACGGCTGTCGGTGGGGGAGGACCTGTGAAGCAGGAGGTACGAGTGAAAGCGCAACATTAGTGGTGGAAAGTTTACTGTGACTCAATTCAGCGGAAGCGGAGCTCGAGCGAAGTCCGTGTGCGCAACAGGTGTCGGTTGTGTATGGTAACTGTAGGACTCCCTGCTTTAAGGTTTTGAAGTTGTTCGGACAGTGAGGAGATAAGATTTCGTCGGTTAAAAAGAGCAACAACATGTCGAACCTCCGACCCAGACTGTGTGTGCTGGAGAAAGGAACCAGCGGCTACGGGTTCCACCTGCACGGAGAGAAGGGCAAGACCGGGCAGTTTATCCGGCTCGTGGAGTCCGATACTCCCGCCTCCGCAGCCGGGCTCCTCGCGGGCGACCAACTGGCTTTCGTGAATGGTGACAGTGTGGAAGGCGAGAGCCACCAGCAAGTGGTCGCGAGGATACGAGCCACCACCGGGCCTCTGGAGCTCATTGTAGTGGACCACGAAACGTCGGAGCTGCTGAAGAAACATAGCCTGAAGTGCCGGAAAGAGTTCGTCGAGGAGGGGATTCCCCTGCCCGGTGGGGACAGCGACTCAGACCGCGGGGACACACAGAGCAACGGCACCCCGAGGGGCTCCAGCCCTGCCCCGCGAGAGAACGGGGATGCTGCCTCGGAGAGGTCAGACAGGTCGGGGAGACTGAGCGTCAGCTCCAGCACCAAGGTACAGTCAAGCACAGCAACGCACTCCGTTCCCTTTTCTTTCTTTTCTTTTTTTTTCTTTTTTTTTGCACAATTTCATATTATGAAACTTGAGCAAATCGGCTTAATTTCTTTCAAAAACACGCGGAGACAATGAGCAACTAGACATGACCCAAAACTTAAAATAATATAAATGTAAATAATCTTAATTAGCAAAAAAAAGGAAGTAAAAACATAAAACATAAAAAACAAAAACAAAATATACGAAACAAAAACAAACAAACAAAAAAAAAAATCAAAGAAATGACCCGAAGAAATTAAATTGGTAAAATAATTTTAAATATATTATTATGTTCATAAATATAGTTTATTTTAAGATTAAAATTTTTTTTTTTACTAGCTTTAAAAAAACTCATCCAAGTTACTTATTTCTTGAATTTTGCTGGACATTTGTTAGCATCAAATAACTACAGAAAATATCAAAACAATATATTTATAATCATTATGATTATATATTTGAAATTTTGAATGATTATTTTAGCACGTTTTTCTGGCCATTTCCTGTTTTGTTCTTTTACCTCTTTTTTTGCTATATTCAGATAATTCTTATAACTTTCTACTAAATCTTGCTATTTTTTGGGTCGTTTCTTGTTAAGTTTTTGAATTTTCTTTTTCCCTGTGTTTTTGAAAGAAGCCAATCTGCTGAGGGTTCAAAAGGTTAAGTTGCTGCCCACTTCACTAAATTGTACTGTCAACTTCGATTATGTCATCTTCAGTTATGTTTTATTCTACACCAAACATATAAAGCAAATATTATGACGTAAAAGCCTTGTAATGCTTAAGTAGTTTCTGTCCTTTTTAGTCTTTGATGAATCCCTCATAAATCAGACCTTGAGAACTTTGGGTCAAAAGGTCAGCTGTTAACCCCTTGACTTGTGAATATGAGTGTGCGATATAGAGAAAGTCCTCTATCATGTAATGTTGTTTCATATCACTTTACAATATCAAAATGTAAAATAGCTGGGAATTTCTTCTTGGCATTGGGATCAGTGTGTTACCAAAATACCCTCAACTCAAGGTGCTCTTACTTTTATGTTCCATCACTTCGGCTGCAATTATTTTACCCACAACCAGTTTCTCAGCTGGGAAACAGTGTGTTGACAAACTATGGAAACAGAAATATCTACGTGGGCTAATCCAACTAGTTAAACACTTCATGGATAAAAGTGATTTATCACATTGCTGCAAAAATCATAAAAAGCAACATTGCCATAAAGCATTGTTAATCATTGATTTGCAGCGTTATTTATGTCCTCCTGAGCTGTTAAATTGATAGCTTGATATGAGCAGAATGACAATCTCTCTGGCATTTGACATATTTTTATCACTTGTATGTAAGCTATTGCTCAGCTCCGCCTGTCAGTGTGTGGGTCAGCATAAGATACACTTTAAGTTCTACCAGGTACTTAAAAACATAATTCAGCCTGAATTACTGCACAGCCCAGTCACCAGAAGTGCAAACCACAGATACGTTACTTTTGCACATTTCATACATATCATATCACTGTTTCTAAAGTGATATTGTGTATGAGCTGATTTTGTCATCGGGAGGCGGAGGGGATGGTGGATGAAGAGACATCTAGGCGAGAGGCCTGCCAAGCTGCAGAGCTCTGTTGGAGATCACCAAACAGAAAAAAAATGTTTTTATTTTTATTTTTAATGACTCATTGCTGTGGTTACAGCTTTTTAGTCAACAAATTTGGGTTTTATTTAGCGACCCATTGCTCTGTTTCCTGCTGAGACGGTGCCATGAAAAGCAGTTGTTTTTTTCCCCAAGACATCACTGTGTGTCCTGTAAGGACACAGGAGTGGCTGCGCTCCTGTTAGCAAAGTCCCACAAAAAGTTGTTGTTATTTCTGGAAACATTGCTGTGTTTCCTGCCAGGATAATGTGACAATTACATGTTTGATTTATTTATTGATTTTAACCAAAACATTACTGAGTTTCCAGCTGGGACAGACCCATGAAAAGCGGTTGTTTTTCCTGAGACATTCTTGAGTTTTTCTTTTTGTTTGTTTTTCTGAGACCTTCTGCATTATTGCTGGGATAGAGCCACAATGAGTGGTTGTTTTTTATTGAGACATTGCTCCATTCCTAACAGGATATTGCCACAAGAAGTTTTTTGTTGTTGTTGTTTGGTTTGTTGTTTGTTTTTTAACTGAGATATCACTGCCTTCCTGTGCAGATTTTGCCACAAAAAGTTTCTTGTTTGTTTTTTAACCGAGATATCACAGCTTTTCTGCTAGGATATTGCCACAAAAAGTGGTTGTTTTTAACTGAGACATCGCTGAGTTCCTGCTAGGATAGTGCTGCAATTTTTTATTTTTTTTTTACTGAGACATGCTGCGTTTTTGCCAGGATAGTGCCTCAAAAAGTGTTTTTTCTATCCAAACCTAGCCACATGTTAACCACACTGTTGCTGAAGCGTAAAGAAATGATGCAAAGTTTTAATGTATAAACCACATTATAATGAATAAATATAAAATATAGGTGGTTTGCAGAAATGTACAATGCCAAAAGTTTTGTGTGCCTCACCATAGAGTCATATTCATCAGCCAAAACAGCAGTGCCTCCTGTCTTCCTATCTGATCTGAGGCCAGCCCTGCCTCTGAACCGCAAAGGTTAGGTGGAAATAGATCCCCTATTAAGTAGCCACTTCCAGTTCCACTGAAAGGCTATAAGCTAAGACAGAGAAGTGACGCGACACAGTGAAACATGCCAGGCCTCGTCTCATTCCTGCTCCACAGAGCCTTTGTCAGATAAATGCCTGTCAGTGCTTCTCATCTTGAATTCCCCGTCAGGTTTGGCTTGTCAAACCAGAGGCTTTGTCACATTGACGCACGTCAGCCAGACGCTGCATCTTTTTTTCCTCATCTTGCAATTAACTGAAAGGATTTTGGGAGATGTGAATTGACGTAATGAGATAAAAATAGGGCTTAAAATGCTTTCACACGCCCCACAGCGTCTAGACTTTAGTGTTGGATGAAGGTGCACTACAATTTCAGATTTTCTTAAGGAGCTTTGTTGATGGTACTCGCAAAAAGAGCTAGATTAGCAACAATGTTAAGTGTGTGACGCCCTGTCTGGGACTCTCCACTACATCCACATTTTAATTACTTAGACATGTGTTTCTGTGGTTTGATTTGCATAATCCTGCCTCTTTGAAAGACCAGGCTTTTGTTTTCTGTTATGAAACGATTTTGTAAGGTTGTTTTTTGAAATGGTCTTAAACATGGAGAGATTTGTCAGCTATGTAAGTGTGTTTAGTCTGTGCAAAGTCTCAGCGCTGATTTAAATGTTGGGTAACAGCTATTCAAAACAGCCTAATGGTGGAGGTGTTTATCCGTGTGGAGGAAGTGGTTTTTATTTGTGGCTTACAAAATTAATAGGATACTTGGTTATTTTTAGACCTGGCCCCCTCAGTAAATAGGAGTCGAGGGTCGGCTACTTGAAGGCACTGATGGAGACTCCATGTCTTTAATCGATTACATTGTAAATTCTCATAATTAAATATCTATAAGATAGTTAGGGCTGGAACATATTTTCATTATTGATTATTCCATCGCTGTCACGGTTAATTGATAAATCACCTAAGCAGGTCTGCGGGCCAAATCTGGCCCTCGATAGGGTGCTGGGTGTCCCTCCCAGCCATTTTCCAGTTCACATTAAAAATAAAATGAGTTGTTTTTGTTCTCTTAGTATTTATAAGGTGCCAGAATGCATAAAATTGCATCAAAAAAGCTTCTTTATCAAAAACAGTGCCAGTGGAGGATCACCCACATCCCCTGACAGAGGTCCTAGAATCCTAGAAACATCCTATAATCCTGGAAACATCCATAAATCCTAGAATTGTAATTAATTTTTTAATTCATTAAAACTGATCTTGTGGTAGTCGCTGGAAAAATGAAATAAAAAGGTTTTTTAGCCCTTTGACACAATTTGCTGTTGTGTAAATGATTGAAGTTATCTTATTAGATAAAACAAATGTTGACAAAGTTTTCCTTTGGGGACATAACTTTCATTTAAAAAAAGGTGATAAATTGCAATATATGTTAGCCCAATATTCTGTATATTGCAAAATGTTAAAAAATCCTAATAATATAGTATTGTTAAGTTTTGTAATAATATTATATCGTAGGGCCTTTAGTGATTCCCCTACTGATGGCTGTAGTTGTGAGCAGGTTCTTACAATAATAAAATACAGCCCTGAGAATGGACTTTTGTTTTTAAGTTTGGCTTACATGAGGGACATACAACTACAAAAGGTCGTATTTTATATTTATTTTATATAAAATAAGTCACACCCCAGCCACACCCCTCCTCTGATAAATAAGGTACAGGCCCACAACACCGGCATGGAAACTCAGCAATGTCCCTCCGTGGACGGGCCGCAGCAAAACATACTTTAGCTGCCTAAAATGACCAGTGTCAGTGTTCGTGCACACCATATTTGAATATTGTTTCTTCTTTACCTTCCACAACAGCTGATGGAGGCAGCAGTAGAGCAGCAGCTCCACTGATCAGTGGAGTAAAATGACTGTTTTTCTCATTGGAGTCTGCAGTTTTTGATATAACGGCATCAAATCTGTCAGAGGGCCGTCTTACTGCAAGGTAAAGAGGTGAAAATATTCTAAATATAACTTAGGCTACACTTTAACTGATACTGACTTTTTTTTAGTTCCTCTGTTTAATTGTGGACCATCACCTCCCAGAAATCCCTCATACAAGCCCGCTTCCACGTATAAGGGGCTTGCCTTTCCATTATCGCTCCGTAACACGCCTATGTCGCTTTCAATTTGTAGTAATGACGGCAAGTGCAGTTGCTGCAATACAAAAAAAACTGCTGATGTTTTGAACATCTATCACCATGCTTCTAACAGTGTTATCGCTAGAGGAGAAGTCTCATAACATCACTTAATGGAAACGTAGTCATCTTGCAGTTGTGTTTTATCGACATTTCCAAAATATCCCTGAAGTTTTGTGCAAATCTTGAATGGAAATCCGCCTAGTGTTGTTGTATGCAAACTAAAGAAGTGATAGATAATATTTTACTTAATATTTGAAGACAAACTGAACATTAATGTTGACCTATAAAACTATAATACTTTTTTGTTGCAATTTTATATTCTTGAAATGAATATATTTTTCTCTATTTTGTCATGTCCAAGAATATCGCAAAAATGCCCTGAAATATTGTGATAAAATAATAGTAATATTTAATAATATTAGATTTTATTTATAGAAAGTCAAATACACTTAACAATAGTCAAGAAAGATTAAAAAACAACAACCTTAAAATACACACAATATTACAATTTATATGACATTGTTTTAGGGCCATATCGCCTGCCCCTAGTCTAGATCTCTGTCTTGTTGTATGTGGGCGGCTCATGCCCTGTCATAATACTGTGACCTCCACTCAGTGAGAAGCCCAGGCTGGCTGGCTGGGATGCTGCAAACCTCCAGCTCCATTCCTCCCTGATGGGGAACTTGGCAGAGCCTGACTGATGGTCTTTTGCTGGCCTCTGATAGCAGCCTCTCAGTGGGATACACTTGAGTAGGCTGGCCAGTGGTGACGTTAAGCTGGCCCTGCTGAGCACACTGTTGGCTTCGCTTCCAACAATAGTTCCTTTCACGTGATTGTCTTTGGTTAGACTTGGTATTGCAGTCCTGGGCTCAGTCACCAAACTTTTTTTTTAAACTAAAGTAAGCAAAGTCCTCATGGTGGTAGCCTTGGCAAGGACTTGGATATCAAATACTCTACAGATTGCTTTTTCTTGAAAGAGATAAAAGCACAAAGTGAATGAGCGTGTCATCATATTATGGTAACATCCTGGCCTTCGGGGACTCAGTCCATCGCCACACCGAGGGCCTTCTATCGGTCACCATAGAGATCCCCAGCAGCAGAAAGAGGCTTTGTCCACACTGTTTGCATGGGGAGAAAGGCCTGTGGGCCAGGGAGGAAAGGAGAGAGGGCTCTCACGCCTCAACAAGGAGGCCATGCTGACCCTGAAATACCTACACCCTCACTTAACACACACTGTCAATAGGGCTGCAGTGAAGTGAGAGAATGTGTGTGGGCAAGAGGGGACCGGCCACAGGATTAAACAGCAATTTGTTCTGTACTTGGAGATGTGAAAATGTCAAACAAATGATGAAATAATAGGATCCTAAATGAATGACTGTTAAAAGTATTGAGGCAAGATTTAACCCTTTGTAACCAGAGCAAATTGATTAATTGATTTCTGTTAAAACCATGAGAAAAAGACAAAGAAATGACCCCAAAATCAGCTTTTTTTATTTATTTTTTTTAATGTACAAGAAAATTACCTTAAAATTACGTGAAAAAACATAGGAAAAAACTAAAACACAAAACAAAACAATGAAATAACCTTAAAAAAGTGCTTAAATAATGATGATAGTAATAATAATAATAATAAAATTTAAAATCATTTCAAAGTATTTTTTCAGGTAATTTCCTTGTTTGTTTTTTACTCTCCTTTTCTATTTTTTCCCCCTAATTTTCAGGCTATTTTGATGCACTATTTACAAATTTCTTGCAAATATTTTGGTCATTTTTTTCTTTTGTTGCTCTTTGCCTTCTTCCCAAGTTCTTGAAGGAAATATTGCCATTTTGCTCAAATTTAAATACTTGCATCTAAACACAGCACAAGAAAAAGGATGTCAATCCAGGTTTCAGAGGATTGATTTAATGAGATTTTAAATTTAAAAAATGATGCCATTTCACTTCTGATAATCCATTGGTTTGGAGAGGATGTAGAGTATGCTTGCCCTATTGTCTTACATGGACTTTTTCCACCCTGTGTGCTCCTTGCACCCACTCCCTGTTTGCAGCGTATCTGAAGACTTTGAACCTCAGACTCAGACTGAAGGCCTTGAGGCAGCTCTCATCTTTCCAAGCACTGATTTCTTTTCCAGTGTTTCACAACATCTCTTATCTCTCAGCTCATATAAGCCTGCGAAAGAACAATTTGTCTGCCACTTCATTGATTTAAGAAGAGTGAACGCAGTAAATCAAGTTTGCTCTCATGTTACTCAATAAAGCTGCAGTTGCTTAAGTTTTTTCCATTGATAGATTGTCTGACCTTATAGTATAACGCTAACGGTTTAGAAACAGGTTTGATCTGCACATGCGTAACTTGTTAAATTCAGTACAAAACACAACTGAGGAGTATAATATTTGTCTCAGTGTATTAAGTCTTTTACAGTTCAAGCTCCTAAAACTCAGGCATCCACCAGTATACACAACAGTAGGTGGAAATGATTAATTTATGCATAATCACTACTGGTAATGATAACTATGGCAGTTACACTTTTATCAATTGTTTCTGGTAGGAAAAATGCGCTCAGTAGAGCTCTAACCACCACCAAGAAGGTGCATTTAGTCTTATTCAACGCTGTAAAATAAGTCATGTCTAATCTGGGGATGCCAGGGTGGTTGAATTTCAGACTTACATTGGGCAGATTTCAGTGACAGATTTGCAGAAACGTAGGCAATATTTTGGAAATGTCGATAAAACACAATTACAAGATGACTGCGTTTCCACTGAGTGATGCTGTGCGACTTTTCCTCAGGTGATAACATTCCAAGAAGCATGGTGATGGATGTTGAACACATTAGCAGCTTTTTTTCTATTGCAGCCACCACACTAGCCGACATCGTCCAAGGACACATAGGCGAGTTATGGCGCAATAATAGACAGGCGTGCCTCTTATATGTTGGAGCCGCTACATATATAAAATAAAGGTGTATCCTAAAGATGATGATGATGATGATAGGGATCAACAGTTTTCCTTTTATCAAATTGCATCATTGATTTTTGAATCAATGTATTGATTGATCCAAGGGATGATAACAATTAATTGACAAACACTTGGTCGTTAATAATTTTATCAAACATGTGAAAATCAAGTGATTAATTGATAGGCTATGGAAAATATATGCAATATGTTGCTTGGAGCTTTGAATGAGGAAAAATAGCATTTTATATTGTTTGAAGTAAGCCTTGTTTTATTTTTCAAATAATGATGAATCAATTCATCGATCTTTAATTTTACCAATATTAGATTAAGAAAGTGCTCACGATCTGCAACCCTAATTGATCCAGGTTGATGGATTGTTACACTCCTACATAGCATTGATTGTTTTGTGCCCTGTTTGTGTCTCTTTTAACATAAACAGTCACAATATGTAAACTATTTTCAATTCCCAACCTGAGAAACGTCTTTACAGAGGTGTGTTTATAATGACTCATAAGTGGAGTGTATGCACATGTTTAAGAATTAGTTTTTAACATTTGAGTTTGTTAGGAATAAAAGTGAGACAAGCAGATTTTTTTATTTTGACCAAATTTTAATGACATAGCCTGCAGGAGCAACTTTCCATCAGATGATTCTTTGCTTGGGCCGACATCCAAAACAAACTCCATAAAGGGTCTGCTGGCGTCATCTAACTGAGATCCTCACTGCCCCCTCTGTTTTCTTAGTGACATAGTCCAAATAAACATCTGTACAATACAGCCTGCAGGATGCCCAAGCTTCCCTCACAGTTCTTTATTCTTAGCAGTCAAGAACATGTCTCCATTTATTCAGTCGTCAGCATTTTCCCCTTAAGGTTAACCAGCGACATGCGTCTGACACGGAGATGACAGGAGACTCTGAGACATCATTGCTGCGATCATGTTGTCCCCTTTCTGCTCTGATTAGACCGTGAAGTTAAGCTGTCAGATGAAAGCCTGCAGATCCATCAAGATTTAATCGGGGTCTTTGGTATGACAGGGATTATAATTACATTTAGTGCAAGCAATTAAAAAAGTGTCATATATCTTGAGTTTTGGCTCAGCCTGCTTTCATGTCTTATCAGACAGCTGTTACTAAATGGAGAATTCGGCATGACTAATAAATGCATAGAGACAAGGAGGGGATGTGTGGGGAAATAAAAATATATTCTGACAGTTAATACAGAAATTTTTTGTCACTATTCCTTTTACACTCTGTTATGGTGTCAAATTAAGCTTTACGGCACCAAATTCAACCCTTAGGGCCTGCTTTAATATCACACACACTTGTATCGCTCTTCGCACAGAATGTGCTTTTCAAAATCAGTCTTCAAAATCAAGCTCCTTTTCCAGTCCAGTGTTCGCATCTTTCTTCAGACGGCCTAGTTTTAAGTGAGGACCATCTTTATACTGATACTTAATACTTCTTTAACCCTTTGAAACCCGAGCAGATTGGTTTGATTTCATCTAAAAACATGGGGAACCGGCAATTAAGGCAACACATGGCCCAAAAATTCGCAAGAAATTGGCAGAAAGTTACAAGAAAATTACGCCAAAATAATGAGAAAAAAAATCAAGAAAATGCACTAAAACAGTGCTGAAAATGTAAAAAAAAAAAAAAAAAGAAAAGAAACAGTATACAGTTTTTTCTGTAACAATTTAAAAAAAAAGAAATACAGTAATTCTTAATACAGTTGTCTGGACATTTTTTTCCACAGTCCTAATATTTCTTTTCTCCAGTCATATCGCACCAACAAAAATAAATTAAAAAAAATAGAATTACAATAATTCTTTTGTTCTGTTTTTAATGCTACGTAACTTAATTCTGCCCCTAGCTGCCCCATTTCAGTTAAATAACATGTTATAACCACAAACCTGCTGGGTGGCTTTTTCCCTGTTACACTCTGAGCCTAATGTCGATTTATTTTATTTATTTATAGAGCCCATTATCACAAAACATGGTTTGCCTCAGAGGGCTTTACAGTGTACGGCATCCCTCTGCCCTTAGACCCTCACATCACCCAAGGAAAAAACCCCGAAAAAAGAACCCCTGTAACGGGGGAAAAAAAAGGAAGAAACCTCAGGAAGAGCGGCAGAGGATGATGAGGGATCCCTTTTCCAGGACGGACAGATGCACAATAGATGTTGTAAATAACAAATGAACAATGTGACATGCGTTAAAGATTATTTCTGTGCTTTATTGCTTACGTTTAGTCCTTATTATTACTTGCTGTCCTCATTATTCTACATGCTTGATCAGAGGGCTGAAACAGGATTCATGAACTCATTTCACAGGTTAAAGATTTTGTCATTAGAGGCCTCTTCTGTGGCCACACACCCATACAATAGAAATACGCAAATATTAAACACACACACAGCAGGTTCTCTCTGTTAGCAGACGAGCTGTTGGGGCGGAACTGACGAGGAAACCACTTCCTGTCCTTGTAGCGAGTTTCTATAGTGCTTTATTGTTTGTTTTTTATTTCAGCCTGTTAATGATAACCATAATGCTACATGTAGTGGCTGTTCTGTGGAGTTTGTGTTGATAATGGAGACTAATAATTTCCTCCAGCAATAAACACAAAGTTAAATGTTGTTCATAGGAAGGAAATGGGTTTTAGAGCTTCCAAGAGGATGATTGAGCACATTAATGTGGCAGGAGTCTGTGTTTGGGGTTTTTATAACACAAAGTGAGTCAAGAAAAAGACTGGCTTCTTTGTGGTATGTTACACAGTGTTAGCATTTTTTTGAAAATCCTAAATGTGTTTACATTACCACAGCAAGTGATAGATAATGCTTTATCACTTCATAAATGTTTGACCTAAACACAGGGGAGTAACGCCAAATTCTGGGCCCTGTGCATCAGCACTTTCTGCTGTGTTACAGATTAATCTTTGTACAGGGGCAGACTAAACCTCTGTGCACCTTTAACCCACTGAAACCTGGATTGACCTCAGTTTTTTGTGCTATGTTGAGATGCCTTTCGCAAGTTATTTAACTCTTGAAATAAAGCAAATTGGTTTGATTTCTTTCAAAAACATGGGGAAAAGGCAATGAGCAGCTTGGCAAGAAATGTCCCTCAAACTGCAAGAAATCAGTAAAAGGTGACCAAAAAAAAGGAGAAAAAAAAAGCATTTTTTTAAAAAGGGTACGTTTTTAAAAAAAATTCTGGAAAAATGTCTTGAAAAATATATGTAAGTCATGTTACAGAAGAAAAATACTTTTTAAAAGTAGCTTAACTGTTACTTTTAAAAAATATATATATATATCATTATTATTTTATTTTTACTATTTTCTTGTTACCTTTAAGTGTTAAGGAGTGAGAGGGGGCTTAGATAGCTTCCACCATTTTTCCCTTTTTGCTTGCATTGCTCACTTCCTTCTTCTGATATTTTAGAAAGAAATTTAGCCAATTTGATCAGGTTTCAAAGGGTAAAATACTTAGGCGTCTGAAAGCGAAAAATGATGTTGCTTCCAGTTTCAAAGAGTTAACAGTTTAAAGTTTTTAAATGATGAACGTCATGTTCCAGATCTTTGTCTAAATGTAACAACCATTCATTGCATAAGTCCATTGCTCAACTTTTGCCATTGAGGCTGCTGTAAGAGGGGCTGTGAGTGTCATGTAGCCACATGTAGGCTCCGTTCAATCTTCCCATACTTTGTGTAAATTTACAACATGTTTGAGATGAAGCTTCTTTTTTTCCCTTGCTTAGTGATAGTCATAAAGGTTTCACATCACATGCCGTTTCACCCTCAGTTCAAGGTCCTCCCAGCTCTCAGCTCTTGTTATGTGACAGCAGGTTGGAACACAGGATCTGATGTTTAACTACAGCAAGCTGTAAAACCATTAACCTCTGATATTCAACAAGCTTAGGGAATGTTTACAACAGAGCTGCCTCTTTTACCTTCGCACTTAAAGTGGGCTAATCCTACGTTCACTCTGTGGCTGCTCATGGCGGAGTGCAAACCAGATGTTATCATCCTGTTGTACAAAGTGTCATCCACTGAGCCTGCAGCCGAGTTTCTGCGGCCGAAATGGTTTCTTTGTGCTGATTTCTCGCCAGGCTGCAGGTGCTTCTCTGTTGTTGACCTGTAGCTTTTTTTTTTTTTTTTTTTTTTTTTGGTTGCATATGCCACTGCTGACTATTGGTGTACTTTCACATCCAGGTAGCTGTCACTGTTACAGAAGTAATTTACCAATATTAACCCTATAGATTCTTTTCGTTAGTATGAAAACATCTGACACCAGAGAAAATTCATTTGATTTCTTTTAGAAACAAAGGAAAAAGACATTTTGAACAATTTGTCAATCTGCAAAGAATGAGTAAAGGGTGAGAAGGAGGTAAAATAATAAAATATATAATAAAATTAATGCAAGAGCTTGTTGCACTCAAGTAAAAGGAATCTACATAGAAATAATTATAACTAGTACATTATTTTTGCATCAAAATAGTCCAGCCTTAACTGGGCCTTAAGGCATGTGGCTGCCTGCTGATATGAGTGCTGTATTTTCATATTTATAAGCACATATTCCACTCATTTATGAAGTTATACAAGCTCCTGCACAGCTGACAACCCCATCCTGTAAATGTTTCAAAATAAAATGCATTGTATCAGCAACTGATAGCATTCTGTCCACAGAGACAGTAAGAGGGCTTTTGTTTTGAAAGGTAGGCACGGAAGTTGAGGTAAAACAAACATCTTTGTGTTTCCTCAACTCTGTGACAGAGAGAGACTTTTAACTACTCTAACCTAAAGTGGTATAGAGTCAACAAACATGAGCGTCACGCGTAAAAAAAAAAAAAACGGCGAGGCACTGTTTCTCTAGATGTGCTGCAGCTGACACGCAGCTCAGACGCGCCTGACAAGCGCAGCTCAGGCGAGCAGTGTGCACGCGCTAACTTGATACACGAGCGCCGAAACAAAAACACAACACGCGCGGCGCTACTCACGCTCTTATTACGCGCGCTGTGTGAAACGGTGCGACACGTCAATGTCAATTACATGAATACATCGATTCACGTAACATGCGTCGCCCCAGCCCTACAATTAATTGAACATTTTACTTTGTGGTTCGTTTTTTGCCCTCATAGTTCACTGACAGTTTTATGTGACCATGGTGTGTTGGAGTGTAATAAACATATGATTTATTATTATTTAGGCCACCCTCTCCTGACTTCAACTTCTGTCAAACTTCTGTGCTATTAATCATTTTACTCAGGAAAAAAAATTGAGTTGGCCTATTTCTATAGCTGCCAACAGCTGGCCAACATTTCCAGTTACAGAAAGGGTGAAAATAAGGCAATGTACCTGTGGCCCCAGGCCCCCAAAACATTACATATGCCCCAGGTAATAATAATGAGAGCTCAGCATGAGACAGAGACATTTTAGATGAGCTTGTTGGAGGTGTGGGAACAAATCTTCTCTGATGTTTCCCTTCACAAGTGAGTTGCTTTTGCAACAAACATTGTAAATTGTTTTATTACCAGCACGGTGAAGCGACTCTGCTGGACTTAACCCATGTGTGTCATTATCATACAGCACTTGCTGGTACTGCACTGTTGTGCTGTGCGTGGCTCTGCTGACGCTGTGGTTTTCCTGTGCATGCTCTAAAAGAGACGAGAAAAAAGAAACCCTGAAAATCAGACACCAGCAGAACTTCACTTCAAATGCATGCATTATTATTGTGTGTTGCTGGTGATGTGATAGATTTAGGGGGATGGGTAGCAGTAAAGACCTCGATGCCCTGTGTCTCTCTATCACATGTTCTCAGGCTCTTCTTTTGGTTATTTTGCCAGAGAGACAAAACTAAGGTATAAGTAACAGACAATCAATCTGTGGTCACTTGCAGTGCCACAGGCAGATTCTCTCCCCCCCTATGGTGCAGTAAATGGATTATATGGAGGCTGCTCACCTTACATGACTTGTTTAAATGCAGACATGTTGAACCTGTGAGATGCATACTTTAAAAATATCGTTATATCGTCAAACTTCTGGACTTCCCCTATGAATGTTGTATGGAGCTGCAGTGTCGTTTCAGTCATTTTTCGAGCAAAACTATAAAACATTTTCCAGTACCAGTGTCTTTAAATAAGAGAATTTGCAGATTTCCATGTCATTTATGACCGTAAATGAAGAGTCTTTGGATGTTGATCTGTTGGTTGGACAGAAGAAGCAAATTGATGTCAGTTTGGGTTCTGGGAAATTGTGACAAGCACACTTTTTTGACATTTTATAGACTAAACAATAAGTTGTAGTTCTGATGTTGGGAATTGGTGGAAGGCCACCTTAGGGCTCATTTATGCTCAACATAAGATACACATGCAGACACGGATGGAGCCTTCAGTCCATACCGTGCGTTCATTTCATCCATGTTTGTGTATGTTTTGTAAAAAATTACATATACAGAGGAAACAGAGCAGTAGGAAATCATGGGGGAAAATGTAGCATAAATCAGGTGAGATGTGACCATATAAGACAAGAAATAATTTTTAAAACTGACAACAGAACAAATCAATAGTAAAATGAAAATAATTTTACGTCCACATGTCTCAATGTATTCAAAGACCTCACAGGCCACCATTGTCTCCTTTTTTTTTTTTTTTTCTTTTGCTCAAAACAGCTCTCTGCTTTTGCAGGAAACAGTGTTGTAAGAGCAAACCAAAATAGTGAGTGATGTCTTAATCATGTTTTTTTCTGCCCCTGATCTAATCCATGTAATTCAATATTGAGTATCTGCCAATACAGATTTCCGATCTGCTCCCTATTTTCTAGATAATACAGCTGCACAGTGCACACTTTAATTATGCGTCTTTAAAGTTATTCAAATCAATCCAATGTAAAGCCTATGCTTGACGATATAAAAACAAATAGCTCTGCAATGCATTAGCCTATTATCAGTATTATTATCATTTATTTTACAAAAGTATAAAATGAGAAACCCTCACTTTAATCTTTTTGGCATTTTTTGAGGGAGTGTCTCTGGCTGTCCAGTGCTTGTTACTGTGGTGCAGCCTGAGTGAGCTGAATGAACTGAAGTCCCTTGAGTATTTATTTATGTTGTCCTTACATCTTTATGGTGGATTACTCCTCGTTAATACACATGCCTTGTTAGCTTTTTGCTCACGGAGCTCATGTACTTGCAGTGGTAATTGAGGCTGTAGTAAACTCAGCACTGCTGTCTGTCTCTTCTCTGAGCAGGGCGGAGAAACACTGTAGGCTAAAGGCAAAACGCAAGGCTTTCATACTGAGCTTAAATGAAACAAGTGCTCATAACTTTGGTAAATAACAAAAATAAACAGTCCCATAGTGTGTTTTTGTTTATGGTATGTGGTGTTTTGCAGCAGACATGGTTTAACCACTGCTCTAACATACATGGACCTTAGCAGAGGGGAGAAACAGCTGGCAGACAGCTGAGTAGAGGAGAGATGAGGAGGGGTGTGTTCGGGGTTGCTGTGCATGAAAATAAAACACCTGTGTGTCAGCTGACAGATCAGGTTCTATAAGCTACATATTCCAGATTCTGTTTAGTCAAAACATTCCCTGATCTGATGTTTTAGACTGGATACGGACATGATCATTGTTTATCTGTGAGTTCATCACTATGGGTGAGACATTTTGTATTTGTTTAATCAATTATTAACGTAAAAATATTGATTATTGCAGCATTTCTCCCCACATCTGGTGCCATATAAGGGTGGAACCTGCCTTCACAGTCCCAAACAAAAGTTATGGATACAGTAATGAGTATGTGTGTGTGCATATACAGTACATATATGTATGTGTGTATGCATGTAAATCCCCTGGCCCAGAAGGACGCATATGACTCTGCCTGAATGAGATAATTGTGGTGCACAGCATTACTGTAGTGTACTTTGCACCTCACCTGTTACATCCTTCTTATCTTCATTAACAGCCCCTGGTTATGTGGGCTTTGTCATAAATGCGTGATTCCATCCAAAGGTTCAACCTGACTATCACCTTGCTTTAACTCCTCCCAGGATCACACTGAGTCACACACAATATTTCAGCAATCATCAACCACCCTCATTTCATGTAAACCCTCGGATCAATTTAAGTGGAGGAGAGGGTGTGTCTGTGTCGAGTGAATGCTGAGGTTGCAGTAGTTGATCTTAAATGTTCACTTGGAAGGGAATCATTTACAGATAGTAGCTGATAGCTCAGGATGTTGTAGATAGCTATTTTATCAGATGATGGCAGTACAACAGGTGGGTGGGGGACATTTTTTTTTATCAGAGCCACATTACTTGTAACTGCCTCATGCACGTTTGCTGTAAAAGGGATTGGAGGCTGTGTTTTCATGCATGCATATGGAAGCCAACTTTCCATAGTTAATTAAAATTTTGACCTCTGAAAGCCAAAATTACTGGGTAGTATTTGATTTACGGTGTCATAACTTTGACCTGTTATCTCATAATAATAAAAAAAGTGGACTGGGCAATATATCAAATATACTCAGTTAATTCTGACTTTTTTTCCACTTGGGATACATAAAATGAGTATATTGCAAAAATCAAATATAAATTGTCCATGAGACTCATTTCAGCATGTCTGCAATATATTTTGTGTATTCCATTGTAGCCTCAAAATATAACTTTTTTTAATGATTTTTTTTTTTTTATTGCCCAGCCCTTATTGAAATGTATTATCTTGTGGTATGTAGCAATTGTGTTGTACTGTAAATGTAAGATTTTTTTCCTCATTCCTACATTTTCATCCATTGATTGGCTTGTGAGGATGTATTAAGTGAATATTAAGTATAAATTGTAAAAAAAAATTACTGGCATGAGACTCGCTTTGATGTTTCTGCAATATAAATAAATAGTGTATTTTGACGTAGTCTTTATTATTTTTTGTCAAATTGCCCAGTACATACATTAAAATGTATTACTTTCTGGTATCTCCACATTTTGATATTAAGAAATCTTAACTTTTCATCCATTGATATTTTTTGCAATTAGCAATGGGCTTCTCTGCATGTTGGCATCACACCCCTAGGCCGGACCATATATAAAATGTCACAATTATATGTTCACAATTAAGGACAGAATTATAAAACCGACTAGTTATCTTGATTGAGCAGGTTTAAAGTACACTTGGCAGCAGCAAATAGGAAAATGTTTTGATATTGATGCATTGGAAAATGACAACACCCTTTATGGAGCTGACCCTTTTTGCAATAGAAACCCATTCAGCCAGCATTTTCATGAGTCCGGTTATAAAGACCTAGCTCATGTCATCAGTGCAACAGTGCATTGACTGCATGTGTTTGATTACAATGTTAAATGGTTAAATGAACGTAGAGGTCCTTCACCCGCACATGGGATTAGACACTTAGCCAGGAGTAGGCCACCGCAGGATTAGCCACTGCAAAAGAGCAGAGACTTGCTGCTGCTTCATTCAGTTAGGAGAGGACATCAGCTGTAGCATGCTCTGTAATCTGTCTTATTATGTGTGTCAGCATCTACGCATCTTTTGTCTACGTAGATTATCATCTTTACCGTGCTTTTTTTTTTTTTTTTTAGCTATTTTTAGTCTATTTATTGATTTTATAGAGCAGTATAACAATACAATGAAAAAAAAACACTAGAACAGGGAATGCACAAACAGCAACAGAAAAAAACAACCGCAACAATTTTTTTAAAAAATCAAACAGAAGAAACAAGGTACATGACGCACATACCTTGTCATTCAGAGCAAACGTAATGATGGGGGTTGTTCTATTCTTAGATGCATCGCGATGCGGACGAAAAAGGCGGAACACAGAACTCAGAATTCCGGAAGTGCGGCGCCCATCAGTCTATGCGGTGCACACAACAGAAATAAAATGGCATGGAAAATGGTTGAGCGTGAAATTTGATCGTGACCCTCATGATTAAAAGCGAGTGTATGGAAGCACATGTGACGTGAGTCTTACGCTCCCAAGACACCGAACAAAATCTCACACCCAAACACTGCGACAGCAGAAGTATTGATAAAATCATGTACTAATTAAAATAGCCCAGTCATTTGTGCTTTCACGGCGTTTCATGATTGCAGAACACACAGCCTGGGGTGTACTACGAAGCGACATTAGTACCTTAGCAAGACAAAAGCCAGCGTTTCCTGCACTACAAAGCGGGCTCTCTTTTGACTTGGCTGGATCACCATGGTAACTTATGTGTCAAACTTAAACTGGTCGGGAACAGGTTATGTTCTGAGTTTCATCTTGAAATCAGCTGAAAAGTGTCTTTACAGTTTCTCTGAGGAGTGTCACTCTATGATCAGTGTCAGCATATGAACCGAAAACGTTAATTATGCACTTTATAAGACTTGTTGATCCGTAATGTTGCATAACTGGCTTCTAACAAAGTCGGGCGTTTACAGTATCGCTACATGCATTGCAAAGCTTTATGTTTCCCCACAGGAGCCTGCAGTTTATCAGTGATGCAGAAAATCTGAGACAGAATGTCGTTTACTTAATTCATCTGGTTGTGGCTCTCACTGAGGTACTGGATGTTTCCGTGGTGTTCTTTGGTCCATAAAATGCATCTCACTTAGATTTGTCTAAAAGCTGAAGTGATTTATAGTCTCCATCATGGGACAGTGCCTGAACTATATAGTTCTTGATTATAATATTTAAATCTGCTGCATCAAGTTTAAAGCTTAAGAGCTGCAGAATGTGCGGCACAATGTGTGCCTTTATTGAAGCAACAGTGTCACTTTGTGCTGTAATACATTTTAATATTCTTCAAAGGCAGAAGTAGGCGGCAGGCAATTGATTATTTATCCTGGCAGTGATTGGCTTCCAAAGCTATTTTTAGGGGCTCTGGGAGCAATGATAATATAATCAGCTACAAACACGAAGCTGAAAATGATGCTGCTTTTTACTGATGTTGTATGCAGAGAGAAGTTAAAATAAAATAAAATAAAATATTACTGGTTGCACTGTTTTATAAACTGTTGGTTTTCTCCTGTGTGTGTGTTTGTGTGTGTGTGTGTGTGTGTGTGTGCGTGCGCAGGAGGAGAATGGCAGGCTGCGACCTCGTCTCTGCCAAATGAAGAAGGGACCCAGCGGCTACGGCTTCAACCTTCACAGCGAGAAGTCCAAACCAGGCCAGTTCATCAGAGCCGTGGATGAAGACTCTCCAGCAGAGAGAGCAGGCCTCAGACCACAGGACAAGATCGTCCAGGTACACAACAACACACACTCTCACTCAATCTCATAAGTCTCATGCATACACAGACACACACAGGATGCAGGCATTATGTTTTCAATTTGTCCCTCTGTATGTCCGTCCAGACCATTCTTATGAATGCAATATCTCGAGAACGCCTTGAGAGAATTTCTTCAGATTTAGCACAAATAGATTTTGGAAGTCTAAAGTTAAGGTCACTTTAACCTCATATATCTTATTCTTGAGAACGCAATATCTCAAGCGCACCTTGGGATATTTTTTTCAAATTTGGTACAGGAGTTCACTTGGACCCAAGGATGAGCTTATTAGATTTTGGTGGTCAAAGGTCAAGGTCACTGTGACCTTGCGTCTTCTCATTCTTGTAAACGCATTATTTCATGAACAATCTTCAGATTTGGCCCAAATGTTCACTTGGACTCGAGGATTAAGTCAGTAGATATTGGGGGTCAAAGTGACCGTGACCTTGTCTGTCCCATACTACAAAATATCTCAAGAACACTAAAAAGAAATTTGTTAAAATTTGGCACAGATGTTCGAGTAGACTCAAGGATAAACTGATTCGATTTTGGTGGTCAAAGTTCATGGTCACAGTGACCTTTTATTCATGTCATTCTTGTGAATGCAATATCTCAAGAATACCTTGAGGGAATTTCTTCAAATTTAACACAAACTTTCACTTGACTCAACAAGTTGATTCTTGTGAATGCAATATGTGAAGACAGTCTTGAGGGAGTTCCTAAAATTTGGCACCGAGGTCCACTTGGACTCTAGAATGAAATGATTGGAATCTGGTGGTTGAAGGTCAAAGCTCAAGGTCACAGTGACCTCATAAAACATGTTTTTGGTCAAATCTTGAGAATTCGTATGCTCAACTTATACACAGTTATCTAATAAGATATAATGATCAGGTGATGACATTTTCAGGTAAAAGGTCAACCTCACAGTGACATTATAATGTTCTGCAAAAACACTCTCTGGCCATCACTCAGCGTCACAAGTCAGGAGCAGAAGGGGACGTGTCCAGATACCGAGTTGGTGACACTAATCTTGGGCTTCCACCTTGAGACTGCTGATTGTAGAGATCTTCTGTGCTGCTGTTATGTGTGTGACGCATCCATGTTTTCACAGACACGGATGTAAACTGTAAGTGGCGTGGTGAGCGGAGGCATACAGCCACATAGAGGTTTTTCTCGTTCACGTAGTTTCTGAGTGGTGAGAGTTTTGCTTGATACTGTGTGTGTTTTATTTTGTTTGTATGTGTATCAGCTCTAATCCTATTAAATCAGTGGCAAATGGGAAACTAAAATCCCAAGGGGTATTAGGTTATTATTAGATGGAGAGTGTATGTAGCTGTAATCTGCATGTGTGAGCTGTTTGGTTCATCTACACGCTCCTGTGTGTTTGTGGTGTGGAAAGAGAGTTTTTCTGTGTGTTTGAAGCAGAAATCTTGCTGTGTGACGACCAGGTCCTCTGGCCGTGACGAACATGGCAGGGTCAGAGTTAATCCACTTACTGCGTCTGTGGGCTGAATTACAACCTCACAAACAGTCAGCAGGGCCTCCCATATGCAGGGGAGGAGGGTGGTTACAGAGATGATGTAAATAATTGAATGCCACAACTGTATATACTGTATTTAAAACAAGATAGGAGCTTTAAACAGGATAATGTGGAGGTTAAGAGATGAATTTTGGGAAAAAGAATGCTTGGAATTTAAGGAATTCTTTTGTGGTGGTCATTTCTCATAGTAGACAGGGTTCCCATGGATCCTTTAAAACACTGAATTCATAAATCTTAACATAAGGTTTCACTTAAATTAATATACCAAAAGTCTTAAACATGCTCAGACACGGGAAGTTGAATTTTATGATTTTTTTTTCTGATATTGCATTGTAAAATCTTAAAATAATTGATAACATCTTTATTTTTTGTTAAGTAATTTAATAAATTCATTTTCTTAAACTGGTCATGATGGAATTCCAAGCTGTGGAATCTCACATACAGAGTGAGAAACACAAATCTTTTCGAAAACAGGCCAGAAATAACATATTTTCTACTTCTCTTGGCAAACCAAATAGATACCTTTTTGATAACTTAATATGTTCAGTGTCTTCCATGTGTTCCACTCTAAAAAGTGTTTTTTTTTCTCCAACATTTAACATAGATAATCTACCTTTTTCAGTGACAAAAAGTCATGTTTTATATAACAGTAAACATTTGGGCAAAACAAAATTGTCCTTCAGTTTTGGTTATTAAAAAATTGATCTTAAACTTGATTGTGAGTGGCATTAAATAAATCTTAAATCTACCTTGCCTTAGAGTAATGAAGCTGCAGGAACCCTGGTAGAACGTTCTGTACCACCTGTCCAGTGTTCACAGTCACTGGGAGTTGCCGAGATGGAGAGATTCCTGACGGTATTCCCACCTCGAATCTTCCTCCCACACGAATTCCTCAGTGACTTATCTCCCAAGATTCTTGATTAGTTCCAACTCTGGGAGTATGTTTGTGTACCACGCCCTGTAATAACACTCTTACCAAACATTTTCCATCACTGGTACCATTACTCCTCCATCTGCTATCATTCCATTCATTATTTTACACCACAGCCACAAATTTGGCACCTTCTCTTGCATGACAAAAACATCATCGTTCACTTACTTTGTGTGAATAATCAGTAATATCACGCTGTGTTCTTATCATCCTTTGGCACAAAAAAATGATTGGAGTATTTCCACCTGTGCATGCAAACCTCTGTCATTTTGAGTGTTAACAGCTGTAGTGTAGAACTGGCAGAAAAAGGGAGATGGGATGATTTTGTAATTATTTTTACCATAGCTTCAGTCTGATATTTGTAGAGGAATAACAAACACATTTTTATTAGTGCTCTTTATGATATCTTAAGTTGACAAAGAATGTATTACAGCACATAATATAATGTGATAACATGTCTCACCCTAATCCATGGAGGCCAAATTGTTTAATATTGAATAAGTTAATAAGGCATCATGAAATAAATTATTTTTTCATAAATAAACAAAAGAGTAATATATATATTAGTGTACTAATAATTGCAAAATGGTTGAAAATGTTCTTCAATCTTTACTCATTCCTATTATTTTTATTAGACATTTATTTATTATTTGCATAGTAATCCATTTTTAATGTTGAGTTAAATCTGTATTTGTATGAGTTCATCTGTATTTTAATCGTGGATTAATTTTTTTTTATTTTTTATTTCAGACTGTCACTTTTTATGGCAGGGGTGTTATATTAATCCCTGCCCCTCTCAACAACGTTGCTTCAGCCTCAGAGCAGACTCCCCAACTGCCATTTAGCTAGTTAGCTCTTGCTAGGTAGAACGGGCATTAAGATGATATTTTTTAAAAAGTGCCTCATGTCTGAGTTTTCAGGTTTTTACAGAATTATTACTCTGAGAGGGAGTATAAATTTTGACTAAAGGTGTGCGATTTGCCTCATGCAGCCCTGTCTCCCCCTCTGTTTCTCTCTGCAACCCTAAAACCCTAAAACCAGACCAAATTGGCTTGATTTCTTTCAAAAACATGGAAAGAAGGTGATGAGCAACTTAAAAAGACATGGCCCAAAAATTAGCAAGAAAGTAGAAGAAAATTATTTTTAAAAATCTCAGGAAAATAAGTAAAATTCAATCAATTAATAAATAAACAAAATAAGTTTAAAAGCAGTACAGTGACCTAAAGAAAGGGCTAAAAAAAATCATTTTTTCTGTCAAATAATTTGAAAATAAGAATCCCCCTCAGCTAATTGTCAGGTCATTTCCTTGTCATCTTTTACTAAAAGAATTTTAACAATTTATTGGACATATCTTGCCAAGTTATTACTTTGTTTCCCCCCAATGTTTTCAAAAGAAATCAAACTGATTTTCTCACGTTTCAGACGTTTATTTGCTTGTGAAAGGCATCTGAACACAGCACAAGAAAACAGATTTTCGAGCCAGGTGTTAAAATGTTAAACTATTTACGCAGTTAAAGCTGTTTATTGTTGCTATTAATTAATTTCATAATGTTTTGGTTCTGTACATCATGATCATCTCCTCCTTGCTACACTGTCACCAGTGTCAAATCATCAGGGGGGCCTCGCAGTTAGTTGGCGTGAAAGCTGGTTACATCACTTGTTTGTTCCAGCCGGTGATTTTGAGCCGCTTTGTGAACTCGTACCTCCTCCAGCCATTGTAGTGCTAACCATTTTCCTCTCAGGGATCATGAAAGTGTATCAGGTTAAACTGGAGCTGCCAGTGTGTAGTTTGACTCAGTTGTGTTACGTCACCATAAACTTGGAGAATATATGATCACTATTCTTTTTACAAAACCATATGATGACAGACAGTGGTCACATTCTCTATGAACTACCTTTGCTGTGTAGTTTGGATCCAAAATGTGCTGGTTAATATTTGTTCGGTGATGTGTGCATTTTGTTGGCAGAACTTGAAGTCCTCAGACTGCTGAATCTGAGCTCAGCTGATGAGTGGTCACGGTTAGTTGACACGGATGATCTCTCAGCACCATGATTAACCATATCAGCTGTGTTGTGAGCAAACCAACACATAAGCAGATTGATATAGATTTCTCAAAGCAATCTGCACTTGAACTGCAGCATCATGTGAACATAACCTGTCTTTGACCACATCAGAATCAGAATCAGGAATGATTGCAGGATTCATGTACTGCTGTGTTACGGGGAAAAAAACACTCTTATCTCTTCTGTTTAATCTCGTCTGTCTCTTCTCTCCTGTCTCCTCTCACACATCTTGTCTCCTTTCTGCTATCTCCTCCTCTATATCCTGTCTCCTCCTTTCCCCTATCTTCTCTCCTGTCTCTTCTCCTATCTCTTATCTCCTCCCATCTCCAGTCTCCTCTCTCTGGTCTCCTTTCTTTTATCCTCTCCTGTCACCTCTTTTCTATTGTCTCCTTTATTCTTCTGTCTCCTCTCATTTGCTGACTCCTTTCCTGTACTTCTTTTCTGTCCTGTCTCCTCTCCTCTCCCTCTCTCTCCCTCTCCCCTCCCTTCTCCTTTGGAGATGATTTGGTTATATGTCCCTCTGTTTGTGACATGCAGTCACATATTGTGCAGCTGTGGGTGCTGCATGTTCCTCTGCTAATACAATCTGTTGTTTTCTGTTGTCGTTCATTGTGTGAAGTTTGGGATGAACAAATCCACAGGTCTCCTCTTCGCTTCAGTCTCCTCTCTGGTCGTCTCTCCCTGGTTTGGTTGATTTGCAAATGTAATCGTGGTCTGGTATTTTCCTCTTCAATGAAGGGACTTTATAAACATTAACCCTGTGGTGTCCTGTCTCCTCTCAGGTGAACGGCTTGTCAGTGATTAGCATGCAGCACTCGGAGGTGGTGGCAGCTATCAAAGCAGGAGGAGACGAGGCCACCCTGCTGGTGGTGGATGCAGAGACTGAAGAATTCTTCAAGAGATGCAACGTCCTGCCCACTGTGGAACACGTCACTGGTATGACACACAAACACACTCTGACACACAGATACCATTTAGAGTTGTACAAGTAGCAACTATCAGGAAGAATCAGTGTCGTTTCAACTGACTGTTTAATAAATATAGATGAAGTGAGGCCTTTATGCCTTTATTTCTCTTGTAGGACCTCTTCCTGAGCCAGCATCAGAGGAGGAAGAGGTGAGGACCACCACCCACCCATGCACGCATGCACACATGCCTGCACACGCACACACACACACACACACACACACACACTGTAACAGATAGTGGCCTGGAAAAGCCCCACTGATCCTCTCTGGACATTCCTTGTAGCAGCTTAGGAGGTCTGGAGTGTGTTTTCTAAAACATTCAGGTTGTCTTAACACTTCTGTGCAAGACTGAACTCTAAAACTCTAAAACACACAAACACACACAGAGCACAGCACAGCACTGGATCTGAGTGATAACGTGTTAGAAAGCGTCTCTAACTTTTTGTTGTGGCCACATAACTACAGTGTCAGCAGCTTGAGTCAAGCCAAGCTCCAGGTCACGATCTGTAAACACTGGATCCCAGAACTCTGTTTTAAAATGAAAATGTTTTAGTGTGGACGTGGCCGCACTGCACCCAGTCACAGGCTGTGAGATAACCCTGATGACATCACTATGACATCATTAGCATTGTGTTTTGAGACTTAAAGGGATAGTTTAGTTTATTTGTAGTTGTGTTGTATGGGGTACTTATCCACAGACAGTAGATACATACAGAACACGTACCCAGTTTGGAGAAGCAGGCTTGAATCTGACATGGAAGCAACAGAAACAGTATACCGCTCCCTAAAAAGAATCAATATCAGTTAAATGTTGTATTTTTGTCAGACAGCGATTTGCAATGGGAAATGAGCCGCTGTATCGCCCTCTTCAAAACCAAAACCTACATGATTTTACGTCACTGAAAATAGGAGCTGCTGATCTAACACTGCCTCAAACAGTTGGTTGGTTTTTGGTATTGTGTGTCTTTAGTGATTAACCCTTTAAACCAGGATCGACATCACTTTTCTTGTACTGTATTCAGTTGCCTTTTACAAGTATTGAATACTTTAAACCCCGAGCAAATTGGTGTGATTTCTTTCAAAAACTTAGGGAGCTTGGCAAGAAATGTTCCACAATTTGCAGAAACTTAGTAGGTTTGTAAAATTATTTTCAAAAAAGTAAGGGAAAAATGTTCAGAGAGATATATTTATAATTAGACTACTAATTTTTAAATTATTATATGTTTTAAGCAGTTTTTAGTTCTATTTCCTTGTTTTTTGGGGGGGGGGTGTAACTGACAAAGCAGTGAAACAGTGAAGATACTCTGAAAAAATTTATAAATGTATGCTATATTGAAAGGTTTTTTTTGGGTGGCTAAAATATGCTTACATCTAATGCATGTAATTACTCGACTATGGATTAGTACCTCATACAACCCCACTTCAAAAAATGCAAACTATCCCTTTTAAAAACACTTTCCCAGAGCCACAGCAGGCATTATACAGCATGACGCCACCGTAGAGTAGTACTCTCATTATCTGGATGTGTAAAATCAGCGTAATGCTCCTGTAATTAGCAGTCAGTATTTAACAGCATGTGTTAGAGTGACATTCCACAGGCACCACAGGGCAAGTTTATCAAAAGTAAACACTCTCCACACACACACACACACACACACACACACACACACACACACACACACACACACACACACACACACACACACACACACACACACACACACACAAGTGGATCGGCCCCTCTGGTGACATTGCGGCTGACCCTTCACCATGGCAACAAGAGCTCACCAGTGTATCTCTCTCTCTCCCTCTCGCTCGCTTTTCGTCTTCTGTGTCCTGGAGGATCATGGGATTGAAGTGGCAAGTTGGGGATTATGCTAATGAGATGACTAACGAGCGCTGTTCACATACTCGCACATGCAGGCAGATTCTACTCCTCTGCGGCGAGGACAATCACTCATTCACCAGCAATTACATAACACAGCACTCTCTATGAACTCATGACCACTTCTGACCTTAAATGTGCATGTGTGTGTGTGCGCACGCATGTGTGTGTGTTTCGACATCTCTAGGATTAAAGGGAGTTCCATAGATGTTCTAGGATTTTAAAATTTTTCCAGGATTTTTAGACCTTTTTAGAATTTTAGGACATTTGTAGGATTTTAAGGTGTTTCTGGGATTCAAGGACATTTCTAGGATCTTAGGACGTTTCTTGGATTTCAAGACCTTTCGAGGATTTTAGGATGTTTCTAGGGCGAGGTGTGTTTTTGATTATAGAGTATTTCAAGGATTTTAGGGAGTATCTTGGATTGAAGGACATTTGATAGGATTTTAGGACAGTAGGAGCTTAGCTAGGACCCCTGTTCCAGGGGTGCTTCACTGTCACTTTTGAACAAGCTCTATTTTGATGCTGTTTTATGCACTCTGGCACCTTAAGTATACTAAAAGTACAAAAACAATTCTCAGTGAGCATCACTTTTTTTTTATTGTGAATAAGAACATGGTTGGGGGGGCACCCGGCCCCCTGATTTGGTTGAGTATCACAGACATTAGAGGTTTTTAACTCACGTTCGTAAAATGCAGTTGTGGTTGTGTTATGGTTTAGTATATATATGCAGCATATTGTAGCATTTGTTCAAAGCCACTTACAGAGGCCGCAGTTTATTTTTAGCATAGCATCTGCTTATGAATTAGATGCCAATTTCATACATACATGAAGTGAGTCTGCAGGGTCAGGCGCAGTACATCAGGTCACACAGTAAAGCTGAAGAATGTGGACATAAGCAGCGGCGTTAATATTCCAACCACTTTTTCAGATGAGTGCTGACACTGAGCCTCGGCTTTAATAAGTGAGCGATGAGAGTATGATTAAGGCGAGCTGCATGTCAGGATTACTGGCAGGCAGGGCTGTACTGCCACCTGCTGGACAACACCTAAACAGCAGCCATATTACAAAAAGTACTTCCTCTAACTCTGTGCCTTCTCTTATGGTTGGTACCACTGGTCTTCCCGTTTAAAATCAATCAATCAGTCAATCTTTATTTATATAGCACTTTTCAAACAAATCAAATGCAGTTTAGAGTGTATTACAGTTTCATTGAAGAAACAAAACAACATAGGAAATTAGCAAAAATGGATATTAAAAAATGGATCTAAATAAATACAATAACTATAAACCATAAAATTGTGGTAGTAAGGCATCTAGTTGACCAGTATCATCACTCTAGCTTTAAAAGTCATCCTGGTCCCGGTACAGCCTGCATCGCCTAATTTAATTTTTTTTTATACAGAAAATGAAGTTAAAAGACACAAAGGGGAGAGAGAAAAATATCTGAAAATATCCATTTTCCTTTCTTCTTTTTCCTCATCAACATGGCTTGATATGTATATGAAGAATGAAGCTTTCAGGAGCAGTGTCTTTGTTACTCTGAGTCATCTACAGAACACGGTGGAGAATCAGTCTATTAAAAATGTTCATAGCTTGGACATTATGCTGTATGATTGGGTGAACTGACCTTTTAATCTCATTCAGTATGATTTGTTTTTTTCTAGCAGGCAGCAGTAGAGATGAAGTCTAAAGTGACTGCAAGATCCTCAACCTCCAGTGCCTCTTCCAACGCTTCCCTGCCAGCAGCAACCAGCAGCTCCCCGCCTGCACAGGTAAACGGGACAAATACTAACAATATACCGTAAAACTTCAATTATTAGCGCGGGCTGTTACTTGCTAAAATCACTGAACTCGACAGGCTTATATTTGGGACAGACGTCTGTATGGGGGAGGCTTTTATTTCCTTTCACATACAACTGTTAGCAGAAATAGAAATATAGTCAAATTATTCATCGAATTTTTTGAAACTAGCACAAAAACTAATTTCAGAATCTGTTACAAAAGATTATCTATACATTTTTTTAAATCTCTTTTAAGGGCCCCTTTTCTTGTTTGCTTGCTTTTTGTTTTTGCTTATTTTAAGATAATTTTCCTATAACTTTTAAAAAACTTTTTCGTTCAGTTTTTTTGGACCATGTCTCGTTAAGTTGCTCGCTGCATTCTCTCTATTTTTTGTAAGAAATCAAACCAGTTTCCTCAGGTTTCAGGCTTTTATTTGAACTTTTATGATACATATATTTTTAAGTGTAACCTGTCAAATGTATATTGATAGTGTTATGAGGGCTGCAAATTCTGACACTTAAAGTTGAATATTTCAAGATATAATTCTTGGCAAAAAATAGTTTGTCATAATAAGTATGCCTTTATTTCAAATATTAGAAGAAAAGTCTCATTTAAAAAAAGTCATATGGGGAGATTACAGTTTTATCCTTGAAATTACTTTTTCTAACAGCATAGCTTTTTCTTCCTTTCTGTAGTTCCCGAGTGTGATTCAATATCAGTTAGGGCTGCATCTGGAAAAGTCAGAAAACAGTGAAAAATGTCCATTCACTAATAATTAGATATTTTGGCAACACTTTCTGTGAAGACCACATCTATAATGCATTATGATGGTATTATAATGCATTCATAATGCTTATATGAATACACTTATAATCACATATGCTTACTGATGCACTGTATTCATAGCCATAAAACATTAGAGATTTGACTTATAATGATTTATAAGTGGCAAGTGTCTTATGGAGGCTCTTGACTTGTCATAAACGAGAGGTTGAATGCTGGGGCTAATAATGCATTATAAATATCTATACTCACCTATTCACACATCAAAAAATAACTGTAGTAGAGACATATTATATTACTTTATCTCTGTCCACCAATTTCTTCTGCAGCCCTTAGTCTTGGTTCTCTTGTGGAAAAGGGGGACAAAGTGGCTTTAAGCAGAGATAAAGAGTGCCTCTTTGACATGGCCTCCCATTTGTACCACTATTTTCTTTTTTCCTTAATACAGGCATGTTCCGTCTGCTCCCGCCCTACTGGGCTGTGATTGGCTAGTAGCCTGTACTCCTGGGCTGTGATTGGCTAGTA